>NW_015160852.1:683651-734998 GCF_001447785.1 Gekko japonicus | reverse complement strand
CAGGTGATGCACTGTATTCTTGGTGCTGGGGGGGGCAACAGTGGGAGGGCTTCTAGTGTCCTGGCCCCACTGATGGACCTCCTGATGGCACCTGGTATTTTTGGCCACTGTGTGACAGAGTGTTGGACTAGATGGGCCATTGGCCTGATCTCACATTGGCTTCTCTTATGTGCTTATGTTCTTATGATTAACAATCACAAATATTAATAAAAATTATTGGTTAATATGGTTTGGGCCTCAAAAGCTGGAAGTGGTCTGGGCCTCAATGAAACTCTAAAGTGGCCCAGTGGGTGGAGCTGGTGAAGAGGAAAAATGGAAGAGAATTAACAAGAGGTGACGGAATAATCCTTGTGGTTTGAATTCATCCCCTTTTCTTCATGATGAGGGGGCACACAATGAGTTCACCACTAGAAGGCTCTCCTCATTTCTCATGCAATCACATGGATGGCTTCAATTTATCTTTGTTTACTCTCATAAGCCGTCTTCCCTTTCTATCCTGGGTCTTCCCAGTCCTTTTTTATACTCCCTTCCTTGTAATTTCCTAAGACACGAGGTTTTCATCTCTCCAGTTGCATCCTTCTCTCCTCCCCTCCCCCAAAGTTTTCCCATTTTGGTTTTAATTGCTTTTTCTTCTGGATCCTCATCTCTCCCACATGTGAAAGCATCCTCAGTCTCTCATTTTCTAAGACTCCCTTGTCTTTTCACTGAAGTGGACAGCTCATCCGGATCTTCATTTCCTCCCTCCTGGCTCTCATTCTCACCTCTTTTTGTGCATTCATCTTGCCAACCTTTTCTCTGTTTTCACTGGGCAGGGGGTCTTTTTTGCTTTGTACTGCATAATTGTGTGAGAAGCCTGTGATTCAGCAGACAGGAATTTTTGTTACTGTTCTTATTTTAGAATGCTTGGTAAATTAATCTATAAAAGACAGCTAACTTTCCTCACAGAATGCATCAGATCCTGAAGTCAAGATATTCCAAGTTTAGCTACCTAACCACTTATGTTTCACCAGACATTACTTGCTATGACTTTCCTTCGTCTGTCTGTCTGTCTGTCTGTCTCTCACTTCTTTCTACTAACTAAATTAGCATTAGACCCACTACAGGAGAAACAACTTTGCTATAATTCATTTACAGGGACTGCCATTAAGTTTCAATATTTTAAATCTTCAATGCAAATCATTTCTCTATGGTTCTACTTTAGATAAAGCATATGCACACAAACACATGTAAAAGCCTTCTCCTTCCCTATCTGGGCATGCAGAATATGATACCAGCTCATTTTTACACACACTTTTGGCTTGCTATCTTTAATACCCTACTATTCTACTTTGACCAGCTCTTGGGGCCTTTCTTATCTTACCTTACTGAGGCAACAGAGCTCCCATTTCCCCATAAGTGTATCCCACACTACTCTTGTAACATCTATGTACAAGAATCTTATCCAAATAGGGAAGCTGAACAGGATGAGCCAATCATGTGGTTACGCCTTGCAGCAAAGCTATCTCCAGAGCTACAGTAGCCTGAAGAGAAACCATGCCATTGAGGCCATTACTGAACAGTTTCTTGTGGTGTATCAATGAATACTTAACCTATTTACTATCTACATACACACTAGCCTCAATACCTGCTCTGAAACAAGTTGTTTACTAGAAACTGTAGCCTTTGAATCACCACCATCTGCTTTTTGTGCCCCCAAATAAGGCTGGCTATGGACTGGTTCTTACTCAGGTAGCAAGCATTTCCAGCTACAGACAGAGGCTCACATGATTAAATGTTATCTCTGAGACATACCATGCATATGGAAAACGAGGGTATTTTTGTGAGAAGGAGCTTTCAGTCATATAGGCTCCTATTTGCAATCTGATATTGTAAGAATGAGACACTACTTTACTACTTCAGTAAAAACTAGACCCACGTACACACCACTCCTTATCAGCAAGAAAGAGGTTCCCAAGCCACTAACAGTTTGAGCTTACCTGAAGGCCCAGCTAGAATAACTTCGTTACGCTTTGCCTCAAGTTTGTCTCTCACCCATGGAAACTCTTGTAAAGACTCTAGAAAGGTCTCAAATGCCTTAGGCCCTCTTGTAGGCAGAATGTCAAGAAGCATCATAGTCTTCCTGTGGTTGGTGACTTGGGATCTTATTTCTTGTATGTGGTTCTCTGTTAGAATCCCTTCTTGGTAAAGATACTGAATGATAAGGCCTTCTACCAGAAGTTCCGCACCCAGCTCCAGGCGCAGGGAGCGAAGAACTTGTTTGTCTCTGGGATCCATCCTGAGAAAGAAGAGACAAAGCATGTCTGAGAAGAAGCTAAAGCTCTTCATCTTTGCATTTTACAATTGGAAGCATTATTCAACATTTTTTAGTAGTAGTAAAATTGTACTGTATTTAGCCATTGGCAATTATAAATGTTACAAAACCATAAAATACATTACCAAATAAAACTTTAAGATCAGATGTTAAAATGAATTTAAATTAGTAAAATAAAATAGACTGATCCAACCAAAAATCATGGAGCTACCCTGTTCAACCACCCTAGCTCTAATCTTCTTGGCTGCAAGGGCAAACAGAGAAACTCTGTAAGATACATAAGAATCATTATCTGATAACAGAAACACAAATTTTTCATTTTCAGAGTGTGCAATTAAGGCAGATAAGATTCCAGCTACAAATTTATTTCTGGTTGCACTGTACAGCGGACAAGGTAAAATACAATGTGGGTGATCCACAAATGCAGACGCAGTGTTCCATTACAGTATGAAAATAACGACCAGTCAGAAGAGCTGTTTGCATGGTTTGAAAATGTAGAGTAGATAAATAGGTACCACTTCGGTGGGAAGGTAACAGCGTTCCGTGCGCCTTGGTGCTTAGTCATGCCGGCCACATGACCACGGAAACATCTTCGGACAGCGCTGACTCTTCGGCTTTGAAACGGAGATGAGCACCGCAACCCTAGAGTCGGATTCGACTGGCTTTCGAGCAAGGGAACCTTTACCTTTACCTTAAAGGACACTCTAAGATTGTGATTGGAAATATTAACTAAATAATTAGATCTAGAATAATTATATTTAACTGTTTTGTACCAAGGGGCTGCCTTCGATTTTAGAATTAAAGATTAATCTATCAACCAGTCTGAATTGTAAATCCAATCCCTAAATTGAGAATTGTCACCTGAGGCCCCTAAGAGATCGTCAGGGATGGAACAATAAATTGAGAACAGACATCAGCTGCTTAATTTAGATCTGAAAATAAACTTTTGAAGACTGAGGTTGGTTTGTTTCTCTGGAAGACCCTTCACGAATCACCTGGTATCATTTTCACATTTTTTCACTGCATACCATAGATACCTGACATATACCATAGATTTTGGTATTATATTATACCAAAGCCCATTTGAGACTATTTAAGCTTTATTCTGTTATGACAACATACGCACCCTCCACATACACACCTGTATGAAGAATGCAATATGGAACTGTGGCCACCTATGAAGATTTTCCAGATAAATGAATAGCTTTATCTTTCACTTTGTTGTATGGCAGTCGGTGTCCCTTATTTTAAGAGAGACAGAATGGATGCCTTCTCAGACTGACTCCTGTTGGCAAAGTATGCAAGCTTTCAAACAAGCAAATTATTATGACATCTGATCCATATAATTGGACAGTTTCAGTTCACAAGGCTCGCCACTGTAGAAAGTGTTTTTTTAAGGACTGTATGAATATCAAAATGATCCCATGCCTGCCTTGGCTGGTAAAAGTCCACTCGGAGAAGCTGGGTCCATTGCTAAACCAAACAGTGACTCATACAGGAGGCAGAAAATCAGTTTCATCTTTTTGATTATCAAATCCCTGCCAGTTTTTTGAAAGTAAGAATACTTTGTCATTGATTATGGCATCAAAGGCAGTTGTTATCCTGTGTTTTTTTTTGTTCTAGGAACATTCATTTTGTGGGTGGCAGCTCTCCAAGTGCGAGCACATTTAAAACCCTCCACATACTGAGTTGCCCTCAACCCATTTTTTAACCTGATAGGGCATCTAGGTTCTTTGACCAGCAAGCTATACCTAGAGATCTATACATGGATTCACATTCTATACATCATTTTGTTGCCTTTCATATTGCTGATTATGATGAACTAACAGTGAAGCAACAACAGCTCTATCCAAGAGTTATCAGAACACTTCTAAGTAGCTCTCCCTGTTCATAGCAAAGAGGTCCCAAACTTACACAGGGAACAGGGATTACTTCCACTAACAGAGTCTGCCTTCCACTCCTATTCACTGACACTTGCAGCAGTGAAATTATCATAGATTACAGGTTACACTGGTAGCCAGGTCACTTAAGAGACCACAATCTTTTTCCTTGGAACTATTTATTACAACTTTCATGTATAAACTGGACTACTGTAATATCTTCTGGGGGCTGCCTTTGGTAATAGTGCACACAAACCTGAGCAAGCACATTCAGTATTCTGTTTCAGGGTTTCTGTTGAACACCTGTAAAAGCTCACTTCTTTTTCTCTTTCTCATCATCATCTCTAAAATTGGCAAGTGATCTCTTCAAGTAACCATCTATAAGCTATATCCAAACAGAAAAGACATGGGGGACTTCATTCCCCTTTCTCAGCAAGATGAGCAGACACAATACAAGACTGGTTTTCCAAACTTATATGCATTTAACAGCTGAGAAGTAACTATGAGAGATCTCACAGCACTACAAAAATGAAAAAAGCTGCACTGTCAATGTAACATAAATATTACATATACAAGAGTCCCACGCACTAGTCCACCTAGTTAATCTCCCACACACAGCCAAACCAAAACTTTACCCTAATAGTTGTAATTTTTTTAAAGTATTTAAACTAATTTTCGATGAGAAAGCAAGGTTTAAGTATTTATAAACACTTTATCGTGTTCGATATGTCTGCATAGATGGCTACAAATAAATACACTGCAGAAGCTACACTATCTGGATTATGCAAAATGAAATGCCTTACCTTCATCTATAAGGCTGTCCTGGATTTAAAACAACCCCTTAAAAGAATGTTGATAAAATGGTACAAAGCTTGCAGGGAAAATCTTCAGAAAAAATTGAAACTCCATACAAGCTTTGGGAAACGGAGCACTCGGGCAGTTTCCAAAATAAAATGCATAACCACATTGTTTTAAGGAAGAAATGAAAATGTTCAATTTCCGTAAAAGTACTTACAAAAATTAAGCGCAGGTGGTCATTTACCGAGCTTGAATCACCATCTTTCTGGAAGACAAACTCTTGGAACAGGAAGTGCATTGCTTCCGTATTTGTTAAGGGCAAAACTTCAATAGACAGCAATGTAAGAGTATTTTGGACCGTGCCGGCAGCCATCTTTCTTGTGGGCAATCAACTCATCGAGAAGGAAAAGAACAAAGTTTGATCTACCTAACTGCCGCAGTGCACACATTGCACTGCCGAATTGTTGTTAAATGAAAATGACCGGTGTTTGCATTCGTTTTGGTAAAGCAACTAGAAAGATATTATAATTTTATTAGCCCTACCAGTGGTTCTTCTAAGCATTGCAGGGATGTACTGGGATGTACTAAAAAGAATGACAAGAATGCCCATTAGGAACAATGGGAGATACCTGAAGGCCCACTGGATATACTGGGAGTCAAGAATGCCTATTGACTTTTATGGGTTCCATTGAAATACATTACAGCGCACAAAAAGTTGCAAAGAAAATGCAGAACAGATTTGAAGGAGCCAGCTGTGGGTCGGGAATAACAGCTCCCATATTGTAATAACAGTCCCTGAGGTTGGTATCAGTGCTCTGGGTCTGGAATTATAGTCCCCCAGTCCCTGGGAGTTATGTAAGTGTTCTGTGACTAGAATGACAGCCTCCAGAGTGGAACAACAGTCCCTAGGAGTAACATAAGTATTCTGGGACAGGAATGACAGATCACAGTGTGGAATGACAGTCCCTGTGTCGGGGACAGCCCCAGGTTGGGAAATTTCTGGGGATATGGGCCTGGAGTCCAGGCATGGCTGAGTTTGGAGAGAGAAGTGAGATATGTGATGATATGTGATGATACATAGTACCCCTCCAAACTGGTCATTTTCTCCAGGGAAACTGGTCTCTCTGGTCTGAATATCAGCAGTAATTCTGACAGAACTCCAGTCCCACCTGGAGACCAGCAACTCTGTGTGCAGACAATCTCTGTGTGGATGCAGCCCAGCCTGGAGAGGAAAGGCTTAACCTCTCACTTCCTTCTTTGTACACTTCAGGTTGGAGTCCTCCCCCACCCCACTCCACCCCTCACTCTGCCACCATCCCCATCCCCCAGGTGTCACTTTAGTGGAGGGAGAGAGGCTTTGCTACCTACCTCACCCCCCAGCAAATCCTTGTGGGCTCACTGTTTGTTGTCTCCAACTGCCAAATAATTCAAGAAATTTCAAGGGGTGGAGGAGAAAGGTATCTCTTTTGTACGTTATAAACTATCACAAAATTGTACAAACAGAATGAGCTCTTCCTCTACAGTTTATTAACAATAATTTAAAATATACTGTATACCTGAGAGAGATAAATATCCCCATTAATATTTATCTAAGCAATTAGAGTAATAGGAATAAATAGCTATTTTGCTTTAGCTGAAGGAACAGACTTCCATCCAAAAATGCAGTCTGCATTTGAAGGTTAGCCAGCCAGGTTATTCAGCAGTTCCACTGTTCCCAAAGGGCATTCTTGTCATTTGTTTTAATACATTCAAGTTTCTCCTGTAACACATAGTGAAAGCAGCTAGAGTAGCAACTAAAATTGTGAGAGGAACACTGTAATCACAACAGCTATTGGGCCAGTGTGGGGGTTCAAACCTGGGGGGGGGGGGGAAATTGATACAATTTAGAGTCTGGTCGAGGCAAACCCAGGGAGTTGTCCCTTAGCATGGTTTCTGTCTATTTATGCTATTTCTGAATTTTTTTCTTTTGATACAGTACAATTTTGTATTAGGTGCAAAGAAATGACACTTGGGCCTTGGGAAGCACCTGTGTTAAATAATGCTGCTAGATCACTCTTGAAAGTGAATTGCATACTTCCCCCCCCCCCAATTCCTGTAATATTGTGCCAATGCAGTTAGTGAAAATGGATCATCACCCTCCATTTTTTCCTGGGACTCTCCCAGCAGTCTCTTGTTCATATTTCCCTATCAGCATACGAGGGGGGGGGGGGAGAGAGAAAACCTTGCAGTACCAAACAGGCAATGGGGGGAGGGTTAGGGTTGCCAGTTCCTGGTTGGGAAATTCCTGGAGATTTGGAGGTGAACCCTTGGGAGGACAGAGTATGGGGAGCGGAAAGAGCTCAGCAGGGATGTGATGCCATAAAGTCCACCCTCTGAAGCTGTAATTTGGTCCCGAGGAACTTTGCCATCTGGAGATCAGCTGTAGGTTGAAAAGCAGTCTCCCAGCACTTACTTCCTTTTGGAACCATTGCAAAACTGTGGCTCCTACATGCCCAGCCTGCCAACTGATCTAGAAGGACACAATGATCAGTAGTCCTGAAAGCTGCTGAGAAGAGTATCAACAGAAGCGAATCTCAGCTAGTTTGTTCCTGTCTCAAATTTCTTCTAAAGCCATATTGAAAGGAATGCAGATAAATTCCTCATACATGGAGTACTGGATAATAACCTGATATCAATGGAATCCAAGGATGGCTTCTTCAGTTTATGTCTGACACTGGCCTCTTTTAGCGGCTCAGAATTCCTTCTTTCAATGATGAACATTTTCCAGAGCCAAATAATACTTCGTGTAGTGGTTAGGAGAACGGACTCTAATCTGGGAGAACCGGGTTTGATTCCCCACGCCTCCACATGCAGCTGCTGGTGTGACCTTGGGTCAGTCACAAGTTCTCCCAGAGCTGTTGTCTCGAGAGCAGTCCTCGAAGGAGATCTCTCAGCCCCACCTACCTCACAGGGTGTGTGTTATGAGGAGGGGAAGGGAAAGGAGATTGTAAACTGCTCTGAGACTCTGAGTGAAGGGCAGGGTATAAATCCAATCTCTTTTGTTCTCTCTGTTTAAACTTATATGTATGCAGAGGTCATTTCGGGGGGATCGCGGGGGATAGCAGTTTCCCCGGGTGAGGTACGGGGGGGGGGACATGACGAGGCCCCCCCCCCTGCTTCCTGCCGCCCCGCTTCCGGCCCTCATTCAGCCAGGAGGAGGCAGGAGAAGAGGGAGGGTAAGTTGCTTCCTCCCTGCCTCTCCCCACCCCTGCCTGCCTGGGGCCAGGGAGGGCCTTCGTGGGGCTTCCTTGCACTCCCGCCGGCCTTGCAGGTCCACTGCCGGACCCCTCATGGGGCTCGGCAGTGGCGCTGCAAGGCCGGCGGCAGCGGCCGGGACCGTTGGGGGCGGGGTGTGTGGCCTTATGACACACTTCTGGTGATGTCAGGGGGTGTGGCCTTATGACACACTTCCGGTGGTGTTAGGGGGTGTGGCATATGCTAATGAGTTGTGCTAATGAGTCCCCCTAGCTCTTTCTACGAAACGACCCCTGTATGTATGTATCACATTTATATCCCAGTATTCCTCCATGGAGTTCAAGGTTGCATATCTGGGATCATTCCATATTGTTTTCACAACAACCCTATGAGAGAGCAATTTACAGCGAACCAAGGCTACCCAGTAAGCAGAGTTTTCTACCGTCCAAGTCGACTGTCCTATGTCCAAATGCAGGCTTGCTCTTCTTCCCTATGGTATCCCAGGGGGTCAAGATGGGCAACAACTTGAATACAGCATTGCATAGTAAGTAGTTTAAGCTGCATGATTGCAGCCTGCCTGAAAGTGAGCGAGTGTCTGACCATGCCACCTCAGTCTTGGACATGTGCCAAGTTTCCATAGTGTACTAACATCTTAATAGGATGCTTGAATGACCTGACTGTTGCCAGAGTAAATTAAAAAAGCTTTCTATGTAAATAGCAGACAGCCTAGAGGCAATGACACTCACCTGGGGACTTCTTTTCGCATTTCTAATTCCACACAATTATTTTTTCCACCATTACCCCTTTTTGATTCTCCTTCCAATCACATTTCCACAACTCTTCTGCTACCTTTGTACTCTGTTTTCAAATTAATAATTTTCAGGTGGGTAGCCATGTTGGTCTGAAGCAGTAGAACAAAGTTTGAATCTAGTGGCACCTTTAAAACCAACAGTTTTATTCAAGATATAGTGCATGCACATGAAAGCTCATACCTTGAATAAAACTTTGTTGGTCTTAAAGGTGTCACTGGACTCAAACTTTGTTCTAATAATGTTCAGTTACTGTTGTATCCAGTGGAAACATTTGTGGAAGGCATTGATAGAGTGTCCCCCCTCCCTTTCCCTTGCTGTTTATCCCAAAACATTTCCGACTGCAGATGGATCCTTAATAACATCCCAGTGATTTGCATCAGCAAAAAGGGAAATGGAGCTGATTCTACCCAATTCTCCTTCCTCCCTGCTGCTCCATGAATTCTGCTTACAAAAGTTGCCCAGCCATCAGAGATGATTTCTGGGACACACAAAAGTATGTTGGGCGAATGGGAGGCAGAGAAAGATCCATTCCACCTATTCCTCCATCAAATTTTTCTACTGGATCCAACCCCAAGTACTTCTAAAACTTTTTAGGTCCATCTAGTTTTTATTGCAGTCAAGATAGCAACATTAATTTGATTAATTAGTAAAACTGGTTGACTAAAACTGTGCACCTAATTAATTGGCCATGACATTTTAAGAAACAAGTTAAAAGTGTTAAAATGTTCAGCATGGTGTAGAGGTTAGAGTGTCAGACTAGGATCCAGGTTTGAATCCCCACTTCTGCCCCAAAAACTCACTGTGTGATCTTGGGCCACTTTCTCTCAGCCTAACCTACCTCACAGGGTTATTGTGAGGAGGACAAAATGAAGGAGCGGAGAGTGATGTGATCCAACTTGGATCTGCACTGGGGAGGAAAAGAGGGTATAAATATCTATATATATAAAAATAAATTTTGATATTAGTTATTAAAGCTGCAGATGAAAGGTGCTATCTTAGAAAGTGCATTCTAACTTCTCCTGTACATTGAAGGAAATGTTTAGGATGGTGCCTTCTGAAACATACTCATTTTAGGCTTTTTCAACTTTTACTTTAGCCATAAACAGGTATATGCAGGTGTAACTAAGTAAGAGGGCCATAATTTTCAATCTCCATTACAATTACAGGCGACAATGTCTTGGAATAATCCAGAACTGTCTGGATGCATATCTGATGCTGGTGGGTACAGAGACATGCATCTGAGATCGCCAGGTGTGAAGCATGTTCAGTTGCCCTTGACTACAGTAAGAGCAGGGCCGGTCTTTGCAATTAAAATCATAACATAGACCGTAAATGTATGTTAAAAATGTAAAACTATGCCTGGAAGATCATAGGCTTCCAAAGTCTTATGCCAGAGTAAAACTGTATACATAATTGACTAGTTAAAGTATAAAAGTTTAAACTGCCATTTGATCTGAAGAAGTACACAGTGACTCATGAAAGCTCATACCCTGCCACAAACATTGATAGTCTTTAAGGTGCTACTGGATTCTTGCTCTTTTCTGTTGCTACAGACAGACTAACATGATGACCCATCTTGATTTAATC
The DNA here is from genome assembly GCF_001447785.1 of Gekko japonicus. Taxonomy (NCBI): domain Eukaryota; kingdom Metazoa; phylum Chordata; class Lepidosauria; order Squamata; family Gekkonidae; genus Gekko; species Gekko japonicus. The sequence goes on along the minus strand of NW_015160852.1, from coordinate 724,376 downwards.
TGTTTCTATTTTCATTATATGATGTGTCAGAAAGATATGCTTTCTACACAATTTTTGTTGTTCAGTCGCACATTCGAGTCCGACTCTTCGCGAACCCATGGACCAGATCACGCCAGGCCTTCCTGTCTTCCGCCGTCCTCTGAAGTTTGCTCAATTTCATGTTCGTTGCATCTATGACACTGTCTAACCATCTCATCCTTTGCCATCCCCGTCTTCTTTGACCTTCAATCTTTCCCAGCATCAGGGTCTTCTCCAGTGAGTGCTCCCTTCTCATTTGGTGTCCAAAGTATTTGAGCTTCAGTTTCATTATCTGGCCTTCCAGGGAACAGTCAGGGTTGATTTCTTTTAGGATTGACTGATTTGTTCTTCTTGCAGTCCAAGGGACTCTCAAGAGTCTTCTCCAGCACCATAGTTCAAAAGAATCTATTCGTCGGCGCTCGGCCTTCTTTATAGTCCAACTCTCGCAGCCATACATGACTACTGGGAATACCATTGCTTTGACCATGCGGACTTTTGTTGGCAGGGTGATGTCTCTACTTTTTATCATGCTGGTTAGGTTCACCATCGCTTTCCTCCCAAGGAGCAGGCGTCTTTTAATTTCATGGCTGCTGTCACAGTCTGCGGTGATCTGGGATCCCAGGAACATGAAGTCTGTCACTATTTCCACAACTTCCCCTTCTATTTGCCAAGGAGTGATGGGGCCGGATGCCATGATCTTAGTTTTTTTGATGTTGAGCTTCAAGCCCACTTTTGCGCTCTCCTCTTTTACCCTAAGTAAGAGGCTCTTGAGGTCCTCTTCACTTTCTGCCATTAGAGTGGTATCGTCAGCATATCTGAGGTTGTTGATCTTTTCCCCAGCAATTTTAATTCCTGCTTGTGATTCATCCAGGCCAGCATTTCACATATATATTAAATAAGCAAGGTGACAATATACATCCTTGTTGTACTCCTTTTCCTATGCGAAACCTTAGCTTATACTACATTGTTATATGTAAGCTACCCCAGATAGAAGTGCTTATGCAAATAAATTTGGTGGGAGTCCCAGTAGATCTACTCAGAAACAAGTCCCATTTTATTCCAAGATGGTTACTAACAGGAAATTATTCTTAGTTTTGCAGTCTTAATCTAACTGGCCATGTCTCTCTTTTTCAGACTTTGAAAACATATTCTGAACTTCCTGTCACAAATACCTTCCAGTCTTCTGCTATTTCCTGTCAACTGTTTTAGAGGCTCTAGAAGGGGAATGCCTCATCTGATGTAGTGCTTGACACCTTCACCTTTCACAAGGACATATATGGTTATGTTCAAAGGCTCTGCTTCGGGTACCGCTGCCATCTGAAGACAGTCGTGTGGCAAACTGAGAAAGGGCCTTCCTGATTGTGGGGCTGAAACTCTAGAACTCCCTCCCCAAGGAGATTCTCCCTTTATTGTTGTCTTCCAGCAGCGGGTGAAGACTTTTTAATTTTGTTTGGGCTTCCCTCACTATTTCTTATTATCCCTCCTCCCTGTTTGTGTGCATATGTGTTTATATGTTTTATTTAATAGTTTTAAATATTGTATATATATTTGTATTTTAGATAATGTTCAAAAGGTTTGCTAGTTTGGGGACACTCACTTGAGTGAAAAGGCAACATAGAAATGATTTAAATACATAAATACTTTGAAAATAATTTTTAGCAAATACTTTGCTGACTGATTAAATAGATGTGTACTTTTTAAGCCCTTCAAAAGTTCTTGATCCAATATTTTTACCAAAAATGTCAGCTATCACTGCAAGTGTGCACATACTTACCTAGGTGTAAGACCCACTGGATAAAGTGAGGCTTATTTCTGACCCACTAAGCATAGTATTTCACTGTAAATGCTGCAGTTCTAATTACATGAAAATTAATTGTCAGTTAAAAGTACTGGAAGTACCAGGGATGGCAACTGAAAACAATGGGATGAAAGCAGTCTCTATCCAGTTTGCACACTATAGAAACACATGAAAAATCGCCCCGGGGCTTCCTAGTGTCTGTTTCATAAGTTCGCAAATGTTTCTGGTTCTCAAAATGTGGTTAGTTATGATGGCATCCTTCTGCTACCCGACCCCTTATTATCTTCCCATTTGTATTATCTTCTATTGGAAAAGGTAGCATTTAATAAATGGCAGAACTGTGCCTCAGTGTGATTGAAAATGTTTTCCTTTCATGACTCATCAGAGTTTGCTTCTAAACAAGTGTATCACATGTTAGAAATGTGTCAGTGTCACATCTGTGAGTCATATTAGACTCTTGCTGTAGCTGAATACGTTTACTTGCTGAACTGGAACAATTTTAGAAAGATCCTTGGAACCAGTGGATTCAGGAACTGTGGCACAAATAGAAAAAATGGGCATGCCCACATTATGTTGCCTTGCCTGAATGGGTGGCTACATTTTGCTTACTCTCTTAACAAAACCATGAATATGGGTATGCTACTGGAATCCAACCACTGATGTTTGTTGCATGCAAATTTCAATTAAAATTTCAACATATTCCTAGAAAACCCTTTCTGCCTTCACTGTAACAGTAGGACTCAGGGTTATGCAATGAAACTGATGGTAAATAGATTTAGGGCAGACAAAAGGAAGTCTCCCCCCACATCCCCATATAGCATATAATTAACTTATGGAATTCACTACCACGGGATACAGGATTGCTGACTTTAAGAGGAAACTAGACAAATTCTTTGATTATAGTTAGCCATGATGGCAAGATGAAGCCTCAGTATTTAGTGCATATCTGCAATTAGTTGCTGGGGACAACAGCAGGAAAAGGCTGTTACTGCCTGTAGGTTAAAAACAACAAAATCTACAAACCACCCCAGATGTCTAAGGTTACAGCCTTTTAAAAAAACATTTTATTCAGGATATAATCAACAAAGTCCAACACATGTTTACACCTTTCTCCCAGTTTACATCCTACCCTCCTCCCTTTCCCTCCCCTACTTGGCTTCCCACATTGCTATAACCTCCTGCTCAAATCTTCAAATTTTCTTTTTCCATCCCCTTTCCCCTAATACGTTCAGTAGGTAACTAAGCCTTCATTATTACACTTCTATATTTATCATTTCCCATTACTAGTCTTTAAACATTCAATGGTTAATAAAGCAAAATATATTGTCTCTTACACTGTTACACTTCTATTTTTATCATTTCACATTGCTAATCTTTAAACCTTCAAAAGTTATTAAAACAAAATAAGTTGTCTCTTACATCCCAATATTTTTCCAAATAGTCTTTTAAGTCTTTCCAGTCTGCAAAGAAGTCCTCTGCTTCCATATTATTAAGTTTCCGTGTCAACTTGTCCATTTCAACCATAAAAAGCAATTTTTAAATCCAATCTCCAATTTCCGGAACTTCATCCTGCTTCCAACATTGAGCATAGGTCATTCTAGCAGTTGTTATCATATACCACATCAAAGTCCTTTTTGCAACATTGACCTCTTCCAATTTTAGTCCCAGAAGTAATATTTCCGGTTCTTTCTTAAATTTACATTTCACAATTTTTCCATTTCTGCATGAATCTCAACCCAATTTTTTTTGGCTTTTTCAGAAGTCCACTACATATGATAAAACGAGCCCTCTACTTTTTTGCATTTCCAACACTTGTTTGACATACTTTCATTCATAATAGCAATCTTTTTTGGTGTAAGGTTACAGCCTTGTGAGATAAATGTTTATTTTGCATTCTGTGCATGCCCAGAGGCTAAGCTAAACCTAACTTCCCAGGCAGGCAAAAGGCTGCAGATGAGCAGGATGACAACTCATACTTTTATATGAAATAGATATCAGAATAAAAGTACTTTTCCTGAGGTAGATATCAGAATAAAAGTTCTTTTCCTGTGACATAATGAACAGCACATAAGAACATAAGAGAAGCCAATGTTGGATCAGGCCAATGACCCATCCAGTCCAACACTGTCACACAATGCCCAAAAATACCTGGTGCCATCAGGAGGTCCAGCAGTGGAGCTAGGACACTAGAAGCCTTCCCACTGTTGCCCCTCCAAGCACCAAGAACACAGAGCATACCACTAGTTCCTATCCATACCTTGTGGCTAATAGCCACTGATGGACCTCTGCTCCATATATTTATCCAGTTCCCTCTTGAAGCCGTCCATGCTTGTAGCTGCCACCACCTCCTGTGGCAGTGAATTCCATGTGTTAATCACTTTTTGTGTGAAGTACTTCCTTTTATCTATTCTAACCCGACTGGTACGAGACAGGGTTGCCCATTGTCACCATTGCTGTTTATATTTGTGTTAGAAACATTAACAGATTTAGTTAGAGAAAACGAGTGCATAAAAGGGTTAAAAGTTAAAGATGAAGTCTTTAAATTGCAAGCTTTTGCGGATGACCTTGTATTTATAGTAGAAAATCCCATTGAATCAATTCCCTCTTTAATGAACTGCATTGAAAACTATGGTAAAGTATCAGGCCTAAAAATAAATTATAATAAAACAAATATATTAACAAAGAATTGTACAGCAAAGCAAATAGAGCAGATTCATAATTTATCACGTAAAATATCTTGGAGTGATATTAACAAAAAGAAACAATACACTAATAGAGGATAATTATGGCAAACTACTACAAGGAATAAAAAAAGATCTGTTAGGATGGGGAAGTTTAAAATTATCCTTCATGGGAAAAATAGCTTTAATAAAGATGAATATTCTACCGAGATTTCTTTTTTTGCTCAAAATATTCCAGTTTTGAGAAATATGAAACTGTTTAGTGATTTAGACCGAATTTGTAGACAATTTGTATGGTCTAATAAAACTGCTCGCATTAAGAGGAAAGTGCTACAAGATAAAAAGAGAGAGGAGGCTTTGGACTTCCAAACTGGAAATCATACTACTCAGCTGTAGCAATGGGATGGATTAGAGACTGGGCAATGTTAGAAAATAGAAGACTCTTAACTCTTGAAGGTTTTGATTTAATTATGGGTTGGCATACATATTTAGGCTATGAAAAAGATAAAATAGATTCTAAATTCAAACAACATACGATAAGAGGAGCACTTAATAAAATTTAGCAAGATGTTAAAGAATGGTTCTATACTAAAATTCCAAGATGGATATCACCTCTAGAAGCTTTTATTAAACCCTCCCTAATGACAAAATCAAAATTGATAAGTTATGAAACACTACTAGATGGAGAGGGTAACTTGATCTCCCAGGATAATCTATTGAAACAAAATATTAAGCTAACTTGGTGGGAGAATATACAGCTAAAAGCAAGATATGATATAGCCAAAATTAAAGGATTCTACCGAGAAAGAACGGATTTAGACAAGCTATGGCTATCTACAGGCGATAAGTTAATTCAAAAGATGTATAAATTTTTTCTTGATGACTATGAACAGGATGAAGTGGTGAAAAGTTCTATGATTACCTGGATGCAGGATATCGGATATATTTTAGATACAGACAACTGGTCTAAGATATGGAAATCTGTGAAATATTTAAGATCCATCCCATATAAGGAAAATGTGTATAAAATGTTTCATAGGTGGCATTGGTCACCAGATAAGTTGGCAAGATGTTATCCTAATCTATCAAAAAACTGTTGGAAATGTAAAAACAACGTGGGCACCTTTTATCACAGTTGGTGGAGGTACGCCGTGGCACAAAGGTACTGGCATAAGGTACATAATCTGTTAACAGATATTCTAGAGGTAGAAATACCTCTATCCCCAGAACTCTTTTTATTAAATATGGTACCTGATATAGAGTGGATGAAAGATATGTTATTACATATATAATCACAGCGGCACGTATTTTGTTTGCCAAATATTGGAAACAAGAGGGAATACCCTCTAAAAGTGAACTAATTTATAAAATATTAGAGGTGGTAGAAAGGACAAATTATCTACAATTTAAAAAAATAAAGATGAAGAAATGTTTAAAAATAGATGGAAAAAATTGTATAATTGGTTAGATAAGAAAAAAATGTACAAAATAGATAAATGTATGACTCCAAAAATGTTCTTCTGTTGAACAAGATCTGTAAAAGTACTTTATAATGTACAGTTTTTTGAAAAACTGAAAATAAATAATATATTTTTAAAAAGAAGCCATTTCATTGAGTGCCCATGAGTTCTTGTATTGTGAGAAAGGGAGAAAGTACTTCTTTCTCTACCTGCTCTATCCCATGCATAATCTTGTAAACCTCTATCATGTCACCCCTCAGTCGTCATTTCTCCAAGCTAAAGAACCTTAAGCGCTTTAACCTTTCTCCATAGGGAAAGTGTTCCAACCCCTTTATCATTCTAGTTGCCCATTTCTTCACTTTTTCCAAAGCTATAATATCCTTTCTGAGGTGTGGTGATCAGAATTGCACTTTTGTTGTTGTTCAGTCACACAGTTGAGTCCAAATGAGGTCACACCATCATTTTATACAGGGGCGCTAGGATACTGGCTGATCTGTTTTCAATTCCCTTCCTAATAATCCTCAGCATATTGTTGGCCTTTTTTATTGCAGTCGCACACTGTCTCAACATTTTAAGTGAGTTATCTACTACAACTCCAAGATCTCTCTCTTGGTCAGTCTCTGCCAGTTCAGACCCCATCGACATGTATTTTGGCTCCAATGTGCATCACTTTGCACTTGGCCACACTGAACGCCATTGCCACATTGACATCCACTCGCCCATCCTCAACAGATCCCTTTGGAGTGGCCTTACAATCCTCCCTGGTTCTCACCACCCTGAACAACTTAGTGTCACCTGCAAATTTAGCCACTTCACTGCTTACTCACATGAAGTGTAAGGGTAGCTCCTAGATGGTAGTAATTTTTCATTTGGTAGGATAGGAGGGGTCTGGCAGTTTTTAAAATGATCTCTGTTCTTTGTAAGGAAGTAGTAGATTTTGGAAAAGAATTATTTGTCGGGACACAGGGAGAAGAACAGTTAAAGAGGTTGAGGATGGCCTGAAACAGAAATCTGGACACTATTATTCTGCTTATCTCTTAAATCACCATCATAGGGAATAAGTTTAGATTGAAGGAGTGAGGGATCTGTTTTTGCCCATTTATGTTCTTTTTGTAGAAGTTGCCAATTTTTGTTCAGCATATACAAGTAAAGTTATTATTTGCTTTTCCCCCCTGAAATTGAAGTTGTGGTGGTTTGTCTTTATCCACATAAAAGCCTAATTTGGCTTATGCTTACCAGTGTACAAATAGAAGGCTGGGAGACACCTTCCTAGAACAGAATGATTCTAATAAATGAGATTACAAATAGTGGTTAGGAGTGCGGACTCTAATCTGGGAGAACCGGGTTTGATTCCCCACTTCTCCACATGCAGCTGCTGGTGTAACCTCGGGTCAGTTACAAGTGAAGGGAAAGGTATAAATCCAATCTCCTCCTCCTCCTCCATAGTGAGTTGGAGGGTGGTTCCTATCTGGAAGAACAGTCTTTTGGAAAGACAAAAACAAAGTGCTTGGTTCCATATAACTAGGCAACTATTTCTGACACTCATATCTAGTGCTGGCAGTGAAACCCAATCCTATTGTGTTGGATTGTTGGGATAAAGCCAGGAAAAGGAACTCAATAGGGTCTTTTGAATTAGGACCTGGACCAGATGAGTAAATTCAACACCTTTCATGGTAGAATGAAGTGCCTGCAAAGTTTGTTTCACCATACCTCCATTGTCTGTGTGCTTCCTAGAAACATTTGGTTACTCTATGAGTAACCAAATGCTGGACCTTTAGCCTGATTGGTGTCTTATGGCCACAGAAAAGTATTTTAAGGAGCTATGGAAACTCCTATCCTTTACATGGCCTTGAGTCTTACAGTACCATTCATTTTGCTGTGAAGTTCTTAAACAGCAGAATTGGAATTAGAATTCCAGTAAAGCAGTATTAGGATCTGCTGTGGCTCAAGTGGTTAAGACGCTGAACTGCAGGCTGTGGAAGGTCGGTAGTTCAGCAGTTCGAGACCCGAGCGTGCCACATGACGGAGTGAGCTCCCGTCTCTAGTTCCAGCTCCTGCCAACCTAGCAGTTTGAAAGCAAGAAATTGCAAGTAGATAAATAGGTACCACTTCAGTGGGAAGGCAACAGCTTTCCGTGCGCCTTGGTGTTTAGTCACATGACCATGGAAATGTCTTCAGACAGCGCTGGCTCTTCGGCTTTGAAACGGAGATGAGCACCACAACCGTAGAGTCGGATTCGACTGGCTTTCGAGCAAGGGAACCTTCACCTTTACTTAAAGCAGTATTACTGTAAAATTGATGGCAGGCCTTTCTAAAACCCGCACTTTGAAACCTGAAATCATTATGGTCAAGAAGCAGGATATTAATCTAATAAATAAAATAAACCAAAAAACCCCCATGAACACTTTCACTGAATCTGCTTTGTATGTTTGGCTTGGAAGGTTCCAAAACTTTATTTTTCTACTCTAAATAAATCCTCATTCTTTATTTTTAGCATAGTTTCCTTAACACTTTCTTGTGCTAAACAACCTTTTAAAATGCTGTAATATTACTTTTTGCTCCAAGGCCTCTTTAAAATTTGGAAGTTTGTTAGCTGCCCATTATTCTTGAAAATTCCATATACCACACTGCAATGCACTTTACAGCAAATTTTGCAATGCAAATATGCAACTACAGGGAACTAGTTAATTACAGAGACTTAGTTACTTAACTACAGATAATTTCATCATGGGCCCAGATACTCCAGTTGAAATCTGTGTCTTGGTTTCGAGAAATAGAACTTGGAAATGAAATTCTTCTGGGGTTTTTGAGCCAACAACAGTCACTACATTTTCATGCAATTGCGACACCAGATTTATGGCCATAGGGACAGAAAAGAAAGAACAGCTAATTAGTTTAGAAGGGGAAGCCATTTTATTATTCTGGAGAAATATTGTCTGTACTGAACTGAAATAAGTTAGCACCACAGAACTGAGAGTTTTTAATACGTAATGATATCTGAGAAAGCCAAACTGATGGGATAGATATTCTCAGCTTTGTGGGTATCAGCATACGCAACTTTGATTTCAAATGAAATACCTGATACTTCAAAACATCTGAATCTACAAAGAGTCTGAAGACCTGCCAATAAGGAAGTAAGTAGTGTGCAGCAACTACGGAATGGAATGAACTGACAATATAGGATTCTTAACAGGCACCAGAGAAGGCTGACATTACCCCTGGACTCAAATTCCAATTTAGCTGCTGATTTGCAAAGTGATCCAGGAGCACAAGATGTCCCCTCAGGTCATCCTGCACGTTGCTTTTTTTATAAAAAGTTTTTGGGTTTTTTTAAAGTCCCAGTACTTGAGGTTTTTGGCCTTGAGGACCCTATTCAGATAGAAGGCGACCAAGAAATGTTTGAAACAAATAACCAACCAAGACATCTCTTGAGACCAGAGGCTGCTCTGGGCTCAGCTGGCCAATTCGTTCAGCCAGGACGTGGCCATCTTTTTGCTCTGGAGCTAAACTGGGTTGACGGATTTGAATCCATGGCTTCTGATCTGTCGGCCTTGTCTGGCCCCAGCACAAAAAGACGGCCGAGCCATACCGGTGTGTAGTGCCAACCAAAAAAGCTCTGACCTTGCATAATAACATGGTCAGGATCGATGTGAGAGGACTGTTACAAAGATGGATAAGCAAATATTATAATTTTACAAAGGGAATACAAATGGAAATGACCTATTATCAAGCACATTTCACTTTCACATGCTTGTCCAATGGTTTTAAGGATTCGGGAAAGGCCTTTTTTATTTTATTACCTGCTTTTCTACTAAAGCTCTTAAAGTAGCAGACTGAAATAAGAAACCCAGATAACTGTAAATAAAAACCATTAACATTCATATATCTGTTGGCACTCAGGCATGCTGAACAGCTTCAAGATAAGAGACATGCTGCTTCCATGGAAGTAGTGCTATTTACAGAGGAAGTCTTATGATCTAAACAAAATAGTCTACCATCTCTATTTTAAATAAATTATAATGGAGAAGGTCCCACTGTGATCAAATGGATTCACTTCCACATTACATAATTTAGACTGGAAGATAGGCACCCCAACCAACCTGTTCACAAATGCTACTCCCTTTTGAACACGGGTTAACTAGTGGCGTTGATGCCAGACTTTGAAGAGTGGTCACAGTTGACTTCTATACTGCACTACAAAACTGAAACAGCTTAACCCATTATATATAGACATAGCTTTGTGAAAGAAAACACAGTTAATAAGTAGGATTAAATATGTTTTCTAGTTGACAGCTTAAGCCAAAATGTGTTGCTGACCTTTAAAAAAAAAACTGGTATGACTACAATTAATGTTTGGTTAGGATTAGTTTTCAATTGGCAATAGATCAGTTTCCCAGTTTACAGGCTACAAAAAGTGAAATAAGAGTCCATGTTTGTTTTTTAAAAACATGTAATTTATGCAGTTTCTCACTGCAGCTTCTCTGTGACCCTGTGTAGTTTGGACAAATATGAGTTACGGTCTCAGGTCATTGCTGAGCCAAGTCAACAGGAAAATAAAACTACTGACAGGAGTGGGATTCACCAAGGAAAATGCTGAATGTTCCAACTCCTCTGTTGGAGAAGGGCCAGTGAGGAGCATGAGGCATAATCCTTTGGCTACAGTGGCATGTTTTCTCAACGCTTTCCCCTTTCAGAGGCCTTTTCTCTAAGTCTATTCTTCTTTCCACCCCACTGGGGATTAAGAGAAGAAATGATGCAGTTTCTGCTCCTCTAGGGTGCTGTTATCATAGATGCTCACTCAAATGAGGAAGATTGCTGAACTAGTAAGCCCATGCATGCCGCTATACTGCTTGTTTCTACAAACCAATTTTTAATACATAAAGTAACATGGGACACAAATGCACGTGTGTGTGTGTGTGTGTGTGTGTGTGTATAGTAATCCAATGTATCCAAGATCTCCCATCATTAGTGTGCTTATTGTGCTTTGGTTTTTGCACCTTCTCCGTTGACACAATTTCAAAGTTGTCTATGCTGCAATAGACCCCTTTACTAAACTCTGCAAGTCACACTGTGATTACAGCCCAGGCTCCTAGATATGAGCTTGAATACTGCTATTACATGCACATGCACATTGACACCTGTTTGCTTACTTTAAACAACAGTTTATAGAATTACTTCTGGAACTTAAAAACATAGAAAATAGTCCAAATTTTAAATATATGGCAGTAACAAATGACAAGATCAAGCTCTTACAAGTTGTGCACATTCCCAAGAGGTACGTTTGTGTAGGTAAATGCTAACAGTAATCAACGTTTGGCGTTTGCACATTCTGCCAAGTGGCCCACCTATGTTCCATCCAGTCAGCCCCAAGAAGTGACAGTGGCTCCTAGTCCTGGTCACTGGGACCGTGGATTCCAGACTGCATTCGTTCCATGGCTTATTTGGACTGCTGTCCATACTGACAAACCAATGTGTCCCTGAGAGATGTTCAAAGGTTCTCATTGATCCTGTTTTCCCAAGAGACTATAAAGACCTGAATATGGTGCTGCCAAATATAATGCGTCAATCGGGTGATCACAAATATGGCCAAGAACAACTTCCTTGATTGCCTTTGTGATTTATTCTTGACAGTGCATAACAGAAACTGCTGCTGGCCATACTCATAATCACTGTGTGTGCGGACAAGAATGTGCAATGTGGCTTCTAACCTTTGCACATATACAGAAGTTTGGGAGAGAGGTTGGTAAAATACTGTGCAATTTATTTAGCTCTGAAGACTTTTTGTGTTGCTGTCTCATGTTCAGATTTATCTCTACAAGCACAAAAAAGGAATAAATAAAATCTCAGGATACTAATACTGTTGTCCCATAGCAAAGTCATAGTGGGTTCAACATTCAAATGTCATTAGTTTATGCAGTGGTATTTCATTTATGGATTCAAGAGCATATGATACATTTAAACTTCAACGCTGTTGTGAAGATCAACATGACTTGCAAAGTACTTTGTAAATAAATTGCAAGAAGCATTAGTTTGACTAGTATGTGATGTGTTTTAACTGATGCTTTGTATTTATGTTTTATTGTGTATGAATACTGCTTGTCAGTTTTGGAAGCCGCCCTGAGCCCGCTCGCGGGGAGGGCGGGGTAAAAGTGGAACAAACAAACAAATAAATAAATAACACGAGCCTTTACCAATAATACAGGTTTGGCAGCCAAACCCTCTGGGATCTCCTGGCTATTCCACACACAATGCCATACAATAATTTTAGTTTTCACCAACAACTTACCAATATTCAGGTCTTTCTCAAACTAGATGAAAGGAGGGATGGTAAAATTAACAGAAATGTTGCTTTAATTCTACAAGGTGCCTCTGAGCACATCAAAGTACCATTAAGGAAGTACAGCTTCTGCAATTACATCCACTTTATTGAATACAGTCTGAAATCAGACAGCTACAGCTGTGAACACACAATCTTTAAAACACGCAAACTCACTTGCATTTCAAGGAAACAGGGAAATAAATTCTACACTGTAGAAAGTAGTCATAATTGCCTCTATCCACGTTCAGGCATGGAATGGTAACCACTACTGCAAGACTGCAGTCTAGGAATTTATAAAGCCTCATTCAAGGGAGACCTATTATAGGCAATAATTTGGACCTAGAACAAAGAGGACGCTTTTGGTACACGGCTAAAAATTTTGCTATATCATCCTAATGTACAAAAGACCCACTGGGCCTTCATAAAAGATTGTGAAGTGCTTCTTTCTGCAACCCAGTTCTGAAATTCTTTTGGAACAAGATTCCTTTTACTGGATTACTATATCTAGTACAGTGCTATGGATAGAAGGGAGATCATCAAGCCTCAATGCAAACAGAGCAAAGCTTGTTCATTCTCCAGTTCAATGTATTTAGATGTCTCACAACTTGATCCTAAACATACCTGCTTAGGAGTCGGCCACACAGATTGTCCAATGGGACAGCAAACACACTTACTTCTGAATAAATATGGACAGTAAGGACCTTACAAGCAGACAGGGTTGCTCAAAATTAAAAAAAAAAAAGACACTCTGGTGCACCAATATTGTGAAATAAAGAACATCCTTTAAGGTGGTATGATGTTTTACCATAAAGAAAAATAAGCAAGTTACAAATTTGGTGAGCAAATTAAAATAAAAATTGAGAAACACATCATAGAGAGCACCAAACAGATCTAAAATCTAGCAGTCAGTCCATTCCCTATCAACCATCACTGACATCTCCTATGCTAGTATCTGTACTACCTGAAGATTCATGTCCTGAGATCTGTGGTTTACTGTACTGCACAGAATCCAGATGTCTACTCTTACCTGCTTTTCTCTGTTTTAGTAAAACTGAAGAACACTGAATTTATGCAGATATTGTATTCTCCTGGTGCTCAAACAAAGCACAATGTCTAGCCACTGGAAAAACATGCATTCTCCCTCCTACTACTGTAGTGGTTGCTTTTGTAATTCTGTCACAGAATACAACTAACTGCACAAGCCGGATGGACTCATTAGAAAATGCCTATGACATCACCAAAAATGAGTGGAAAGACCTTCTGCTGCCATCGCCACAACCACGCAGAAGTGATTTTCAAGGGCAGTCAGATCACTAGCAAAAGATTTTAACTGAGCCTTAATACACGAAGATCTTCTATTGGTACTGAGAACATAAAGTTATTTCAGCTTGTCAAGTCCCAACTAAATATGACTGTGGCAGGTTTGACTCAAGAACATGTTATGCGGGGAGCACAGGGCAGGAGGACCTATTTTAAGAACAAAAGAGGTGATAAACATTCCCCTCTGCTGCAACTTATTTTCCTGTAGTATGACTTTCCAGGCACTGTTTTCTCAACTGGCTCACAGACCAATCATTCTGAAGAAACACCAACATTACTGTGAACTTGTGCTTTTGGTTGTGGAAACATTATGTGTCGTTCACTATCATAATTATCACTTTGAAAGCAACTTACATGACACATTCGTGCCACAGAATACTCAGGGCTTTCACCAAAATCATAAAATAGGTTTTCTGGTGGCAGGGTAGAAGATATACTTATACCTGATATTGATAATCTTTCAAGTATTCCTTTAGTCTTGTTGGTAAAGGAAGTTCCTGGATCTCTTTTGTGTACCTGTTAATAGCTATTCTACAGTGGTGCTGCAGAGAGGGAGCCGAATGGTAGAGGGGTTTATTCAAATAAAGATGGACTGTTCCATTGCAAGGCATCTCAGTGGCAGTACTTCTGTCCTGGCACATAAGGACATAATATTCAATCAGGTGGACCACACTGTTGAACTGCCGGAGCCTTGATCGGACACAGATGATAGAATCCAGTCTGAATTTCCCATCTTGAAATTCTATACGTAGGTTGGTCGGTCCCGCTGATGTTTTTACCGAAATAGTAAGCAAATACTCCGAGTGCGAGCTGTCTCTGACCAAGAAAGTCCCTTCAGAAGTATCTTGTAATCTCTCTTTGGCTTCTGCAACACTCATGTTACCCCAGTACCATCCTGATACAGAGAGGAAAATAAAAGTTATTCAAGATTTTAACAATTTTTTTAATGTGTAGAGTCTATCAGAAAAATAGTGCGAACTTGGGTGCATAGAAGAATTTTTGGTGTGAGCCATTTTGAGACCCCAGAGTTAAGTTCAGACCCCTGCTGAGTCATTCACTGTATGACCGTGAGCCACCCTCTGTTTCCCGTCTGTAAAATGGGAATGAAAGTGACCTCTCTGAAGACAAAAAAAGGCAATGATTCACAAATTAAGATTGAGGTCCTAAATAAATAGTCATTTGGGAGCAAGTCCCATTACATTCTTTGGAACGGTGCAAGTGCTATATATGGGACAATCCGTCCTGTACTTATTTTTAATAGCACCTGCAAAAGCCAACTTTAATCACAAAGTATTCCAGCAAAGGTCTGACTCCTGAAATTATCTAAAACAAGCTTTACAGAGAAATACAAAAGTAATTACAGTGCGGCAGCTGTGTTAATCTACAATAGGAAAACAAAACATTAGTCAAAGTGACACATTAAAAGATTAAACTACATTTATTTCAGTTATGAACTTCCATGAGACAGAACTTCTTCAGATGCTAGACTATGAAACTATAGCCCAAGAAGATACTGCTGCTTTGCTTATTTTACAAAAAACAAGTCACAGAAAATCAGGGAGGGACATTTACTTTTCTGCAACAACTTAAATGTTTAGAATGACCACATCTCCTTCTACACCTGTAACAAATTTTACCGTTTAACAGAAGACATTTTGCCTTTCTAGTTAAAAGGAGACCCATTTTGTTCCTGAAGCTCACTCAATACAATTCCCACCACAAAGTAGTAAAATTCTAGCTAAGTCTCTTTCGGGGAAAACGCAGCATGTGATAAGCTACCACGCACTGAACTAATTACTTCCCAAACCAAGGCATCCCTTCGGAGTGCTCTTCTGGAAAAAAAATTAAACGGTCCCCAAAGCACCGTTCTGCTTTCCTAGAAAGACTCCCGCAGTTCTCGATCTCCCCGAGAAACCTGCCTTAAGTTTCCAACCGTTTGATTTAGAATGGAATCATTTAAAGCCACCCCAGTTTATAATCAACACCTCACTGCTGCCCCCCCCCCGAAGTTCCGAAGCCCCGAAGCCAGGCACCATTCCCAAGTTGCTGTAAGCAAACCATGTAAATTTACTAGCCCGGCACGTCTGATTATTGTTCGTTTTCACAAAGCGCCGCGCCCCAATCGGCGTTGTGCCTCCTGCCCTTCATTCTCTTAAATCAAGAATCATTGCACCGAAATCCCACAGGCAAGAGGAGGCACGAGGGTCCCAAAGGCGCCCAGATCTAACAGAGGGGAGCTCCGCGTGGCGCCTGCGGGAAGACGAAGGCAGGTGGCGGCGAGAGGGAATTGTTTTAGCTCCGCGGAGCATTGTGGTCCCGCTCCCCCGTCCGAGCAGAGCAGCCCCCCCCTTCCCTTCCCGCTTCACACCCGCTCACGAGGCTTCCTCCTCCTCCTCCGCCTCTTCTCCGGAATCCGCGTCTGCAAGAGTTTTTCGTCGAGCCCCAGTCAGCCTCTGGGGTGGCCGCCCGCCGGCCACGAACAGCCGCTCCGGGGCCGCGGAAGCCCTCCCGCCTGCGCTCGAAGGGCAGGAAAGAAGCGACCCGGTTCGGGGCCGCCCGGCGCGGGCTTACCTGAGCGTCTCAGCTCCCGCATGGCAGCGTCCAGGCGGTCCGCTTCGGCGTGCTCCGCCGCAGCCCCTCCAGCCCGGTCGGCGGCACCATCCGCGGATTCGGCCGAGCGCAGGGTCATTTGGGGGCAGAGACGGGGGAGCCAGGAGGAGCACCTTGCCCTCAGCAGCGCAGGCCCTGGCGGCCGTCCCGGCCCATCGAGATCCCGCCCGCAGCAGCAGCAGCAGGCGCAACCTGCAAGCCCAGACGGGGAAGGAGGGGGAGGCGGCTAGGCGCTCCTGGCGGCGGCGCCGCCGCCGGGGTTACTAGCGGGGCATCTCCCACCGACGGCGCTAATCCCTGCTCGCTGCCCCGGGGAAGGATTTCCGTCTCCTGCCCCCCTCCCCTCAGCGCCTCGCGAGGGAGCGTCGGAGGCGACTGGAGGGAACGGGGAGGCGCTGCCCGCTCGCTCGCTCGCCCGCCACCTGGGCCCGGCAGCTGCAGCCCCAGCCCATTGGCTGCTTGCAGGGGACAGCGCTTTCCGAGCGGGCGGGCGGGCTGCTGTCGAGGAAACACGCGGTGGGCGGCCCCGGCCACGCAGGGAGCCGTGCGCATCAGCCGCCCCGCCACGCTTACCTTCGCCTGCCCGGAGGACTCGGAATGGCCGGGAGGGGGGCTGCTGTGGGGGCGGGGGCGTGTTGCCTTGTGGCGCGGGCAGTGATGGATTGCAAAGGGGCAGCAGAGGCCAAGCCGGGGCTGGCCTGCAAAGTCAGAGGACGCAGGAAGAAGCCGCCGCCGCCGAGGAGCAGCAGCCCGCCCGGCTCGCGCTCTGCTCTCAGCGGGGAAGGCGAGCTTAGGTTTATTATTCGGCTACTAGCGAGGGCAGGAAATATTCATGTGACGCGGTGGCGCCGAGCAAACACAGCCAGCAAACAGTCCTGGCTGGCAGGAAGGCGGGAGCCGCCGACATGCAGCCGAAGGAGGGGTGGTGGGGGGGGGGGCGCCGCCGCATGCACGCGCTGGTGTTGCTCGCTTTGTTCTGCTTTCCACCGATACTGCTGCAGGAATGAACCCCGCAGTTGCTGCTTGTTCGCCACAGACGACCCATTCAATGGGCGGTGGGAGGGGAGGGCGGTTTTTCGGGAGGAAAAAAGGGAAGGGGGGGGGGGGAGAAGAGAGGGTGCTGGCGGAGGGAGTCGCGGCCGCCCGCCTTCTCCTTCGCCTGCGAGAAACGCAAAGGCCGCTTTCCAAGAACTTTCCAGGAACTGCGTCACGTGACGCTCCGGTGCGGCAGCGCCTGGGCTGCAACTGGGGCCTCCTTGGCCCTGGCAGACGCGCCTCCCCCCCCCTCGGGTGGCTCTCGTTGTTGTTGTTGGGTGTCCCCCCCCCCCGCTCTCTTTTTCACAACAGGGGTGGAGGGACCTGGAGCGGTTGCAAAATAAACGGCCGCCGTCCTTAATAGCTGCCTGGCTGGCCCGCTTGCCTCCTTCCTTTCCGAAAGTGAGATGTCAGCCTCCCTCCGGGGAGCCGCCTCGCCCAGCCTGCCAGGGCTTCTGCTTGGAGGCCGCCACTGTGAGGGAGCGCGGTGTCACTTGTAACCTGGGGTCTGGGAGTGCGGCGCCGTGGGCTGGAAGGGGCTGCGGGAGACCGGGGGGGGGGGGGGGGGAGGAGTGCGTTCTGTTCTAGGGCTCAGTCCGATTGTAGTCGTGACATGGTTTCCACTTGGTAGGAAACAACCACTCTGTAGGTCGCCACACGTGTTCGCTGTGCACACACCTGCGCTGTTTATTGTGCGTCGTTTTCGTGTAAGGCACGATTGGCGGGGTTATCTTCCCTGTACGTGTGTACATCTTGGACGTACCAGATATGTTTTGTGTGGATCTGGTGTGTTCAAGATAATGATCGACAATCGGGTTGTGTGAAGAGCGTTCCTTCTAGAAAAAGCAATGTGTGACGTGGTGGCACGCGGTACACGCGGACGATTTTTGCCCAGGACACATTCTTCTCTCTCTCTCTCTGTCCTCCAGTTGAGATTTCCTGCATACGGTTGTTTGGATAGTTCAGTGTGAAACTTGGTGGGAAATTAACGTTGGTGAGATAAGGGAGGGGAGTGGCTTCTGAGAACTAAAGCACTTTTTGGTATATCCGATTATTCTGAAAACAGCTTATATTGGGGGGAAACTGGTAACTGCTTGCAGTGGTTAAAGCGGCATATTATGCACATTTTTGCTTGGAAAAAATTTGTTGGATAAGTGGAACTTTCTTTCAAGTAAATGTAGGTGTGGGCAACAGGAAACAGAGGTTGCCATCTAGCAAATCGTTCCTGGGGTTAAGCCCCGTAGACTGAAATGGACTTCAGAGGAAATTTGTTTAGGATTGCTCTCTGATTATATCATCCACCTCCTTTCTCTGAACAAAATGAGTTTACCTTGTAACCAGTGTAAAAGGAGGGCACGATGCACAATCGTATGGGCTCTCTTTTGTTGTTCAGTTGCACAGCCAAATCCGACTTTTCACGACTCCATGGACCACATCACACCAGGCCGTCATCGGAGTTTGCTCAACTTCATGTTTGTTGCATCGATAACACTGTCTAAGGGTCTCATCCTTTATTGTCCCCTTCTTCTTTGACCTTCAGTCCTTCTCAGCATCAGGGTCTTCTCCAGTGAGTGCTCCCTTCTCATTTGGTGGCCAAAGTATTTGAGCTTCAGCATGTGGCCTTCCAGGGAACAGTCAGGGTTTTTTTCTTTTAGATTGACTGATTTGATCTCCTTGCAGTCCAAGGGCTCTTGAGAGTCCCTTGGGCTCTCTTTTAGGGGTGCACAAAAAGAGAAAGCATTGTGTTAATTTTCTGAGGAAATGCACCTACTACATAAATGTGTGTGGACTGGGAAAGGTGGTTCCTACAAACTGACGAAGGTTGTACATTAAATGGCAATAGCTCCTGGTTTGGATTTATAGCAGTATTAAAATCCTGGTAGTGATAGGGTCACTTTCAAGTTAAGGACAAAATGGGATAGCATGCATTATTTTTTTAAAAAGGAAACGCGTGTTTTGCTATTAAATAAAACTTCATAACTCTGGATCAAAACAGTGGGAACAAATTGGTTTCTGGAACAGATTGCATTTAACGTGGTCTAGTTGCAAAGGCTTTTAGTGTTCCATCCGGCCTTCTGATTCATCCTGAAAGAACTCTGCAATGTAATTCTGAGACAAAACAGTCATTATTAAAGATCTGTCATATTAAAGTTATGCTTTTGTCCGTTTTGTGTATTTATGACTTTCAGATATAAACTGAATCTTGAGATTCATGCTGCTGCAAAACTGGTTTCCTCATAATTCTTTGTTTTTGTTTAAAAGCAAAGCTTATATAGTAGCTTTTTATTAGGACCAACCAAAATATCACAAAATTTAAGGCTGGAAGCCATAGACAATAGGGATTATTTCTCCTGTGCTCTCAACCGCCCTGTTTTCTTCCTCCATCCCTTTTTTTGTACTGAACATCCAGTCCAGTGAAATTTAATTGTACTGTCTTGGATGCACACCGTTCTGTGATTTTGGTTGGGGGGTGAGCCTAATGAAAGATGTTTAATGAGTTTTGTGTTTGGAACTTTTCTGCAGATTGACATGGCCGTGTTTCTATTCGGTTTTGATGAACTGCTCCAACTACTGGCTGAGAAAATGATACAGCATTAAATGGAGAATGAATACTTCAGATGGCAAATACTTATAAAATTGTACAGGAATGGTAAGAAACACAGGATTGTCTCTGAAATTTAATTAGCGATCAAACCCATACTACATATTTTTGCAGTATTCTATATTATGCAGATCATGGGAGGGTGCTGCAGGTTTTTGTTGGTGCTTTAGGATTTAGCAGGATTAAGTGGCAGCACTATAACTGTGTTCTGCTTGTGACCAGGGCTACAGTTCTAACACAGTGCAGTATTACCTTTTGATCCCCTCCTCACCCTCAGTCTTAACTTCTGGCACCCTCTAACCTGGTAGGAGTAGTCTGGATGGAAGGCAGTGGTTGCATGCGTAGAGGTGCACCCAGGTGTTTGTGGGAAGACAGTAGCTTTTCTGCTTGGGCCAAGCAGTCTTTCCAAAGGGCAGGTGGTGACTACGATGCCTAACCCAGCTGCTGGCAAAGGAGGAGGCAGCCTTTGCAGGATCCCCTTCCCTTTACTCTTGTTGAGGTTACATTATATCTTCCTTGAGGCAGAACCCTCCACCTGCCTCAGGATCCTCTTCCACGCTGGAACGTCATGCACCCAGAATGGGTCCAGCCCCACATCTTAAGCTCTTGGGGCACTGTTAGCTTGAGGCTGGTGTCACTTGGTATCACCCTTTGCTTTCATGAATAATTCATTCTTGAAAGAACTTTAAAAAAATAGTGTAAGAGTTTCTTGTTTGTGTGTGGAAAAGACCCCCCAGCTGTCTCTAAAGCTGTAAGTACTTTTAAGCATTTCAAACTTTATGATATGAAATGGATTTTGGGACCAGATTCTGGGGCCAGTACACTTTGGGTCCATTCCTGGGCTATTTAAGTATTTTATTATGCAAGGTAACATCAAATGTTGCAAAAGTAGAAAGAATATGGGGAGAGGAAAGTTGGACTGATGCCCTAGCAGTGAGTCACAGATGTGCAAATAACAGGTTTAGAGCTCTCTTAGTAAAATGTACCTTTTCTTCTTGTATTGGGGATTAAAGCTTGTCCCAGTTCATTATGAAAATGAAAGCTCAGTGTAGTGTTCCATGTGATGCTATGGGAAATATGATAGGAATCCTTTTTAAAGCCAGTTTGGTGTTGTGAATAGCTCTTGTGTGCAAAGCAGATGCTCTACCAGTGAGCCACGGCCCCTTCCCACTTGTTCTTAGAAAAGTCTCTTTCTTTTAGCCTAAGTTGTTCCAGAGGCTTGTGTGAGAACAAAATGAGGGTATTTCACACATTTGTAATGCTTCCTTGAGCTCTTGGAGCATGGGCAGGATGCATAATGTCTGATGCATAACTGCAAATGTTTTCAGATTCTTCTTGAAATGCTGTAATTGTTTTTTTACTCATTCCTGAAAATTATGGCAAGTTTATTGGCAGTAAATTCAGTGTTCTTCAGTTTTACTAAAACTATCACTTTATGATACTGAATTGTTTTAAAAGGTTTTATGGTTGTTATAATTGTTGTTTATGTGTTTCTGTCTCTTATGTTAGCCCCCCTGAGCCTGCTTTGGTGGGGAGGGCGGGGTATAAATTGAATAAACAAACAAACAGAGTGGACTTGGTCTCAGGGGCAGCACAATATTTTGTTGTTTGTGGGCATAGGCCCTGCTTTAGGATTACCACCAGCATCCAGGTGGGAAATCACAACTGATCTCCAGACTATAGAGATTATTCCCTCTAGAGTAACTGGCAGCTTCAGAAGGTAGGCTCTGTGGCATCACACCTCCCCACCGAGTTCCCTCTGCTCCCCAAACTCTCCAGGAACTCCCCCAAATCTCCAGGAACTCCCCAGACTGGAGCTGGCAACCCTGACAACACTTGGGGGCCTGAAACTGCTAACATGCGTGCAACACCGTTTTGGATATAGTATTGGTAATGGACCTCTAAACACTCAAGACTAAGGGGTTTCTTAAAGTGTGAATCATGACTATAACTGAAGAGGGTTGAGAGTTGCATGCATTTAGACAGGAAATGGAGTATTGCAGGACAAATGACAGGAGACTGTGGGAACTGTTGAGGGGGTGTACAGGGTGTACAGGGACATGCAGGATCTAGGTGGAGGGTGTGTGTTGTTGCATTGGGTGTGTCTGAGTAGGTGAAAAGAAATGGTATGGTGTGTAGGTAGCCAGGTGGATGTACCAAGTGAGGTTTCTAGGTGGGGCAGGGAAGATCTAGGAAGTTTAAATAGGTTAAAAAAATAATTAAATTTGGGGAAACTGGTGCAATGTTTGCATGTGAGGCTGAAAATTCCTGGTTCTCCCTGAGTAAGCTGCATCCCTATAACCTCAGTTCCCCTGCTTGTAAATAAGACTCCTGCTAATAGGATACTACTAGTAACCAGTGTTCCCTCTAAGCTGAGTTAGTATGTGAGCTGGCTCACAGTTTTTTAGCCTCTGGCTCACACGTTTTTGTCTTAGCTCAGGAAAGATGGCTCCAGAGCAAACTAACTTATGGAGTAGCCAAATTGCTCGCTCACAACTTTAATGCCAGTTGCTCACAAAGTAGAATTTTTGCTCACAAGACTCCACAGCTTAGAGGGAGTATTGCTAGTAACATACTTTGCTGGCTTCTTATGATAGCTGTAAACAATCATGTGGCTCTTACATTAAAGGTTATCCCAAATGTAAAAAAACCCCCACCCTGAAGCAAGCGTTTAAATTGTGAAATTGCCAAAAAAACATAACTTTGGGGGAAAATAAAGTGTGTGTGTTCTTTCAAAATTTGCTTTAAGCACACATTGTCGTGATACTTCTTTGTTTATCTGTGGATCCTAGAGGAAAATGTTTTTTGATTTCAAATGAATGGAATTCTCAGAATTCAGACAGAATATGAGTAATTCTTAGAATTCAGGATGTATGTAAACGGCCGCTCCTTCTCCAGTTTGAGCCAAGGCAGCTCCAGGGAATCAGATCCCAGCAGGTGTTACATGGAAACTCCCGTGCAGATCTAGGGCAGGCATTTATCTGCTGGTGTAAAATGCTGTTCTGAGGGAGGGAGAGGGAAGCATCCCAGTCTGTCTTCTACATTTTGTTTTCACTGCTGGGTGGGGGGGGGGGGCAGGGATAAAACACAGAAACCAGAGCATGTCACACAGATGTCTGTCCCTGGCCTTCCATTTGAAGTTAGCACAGGTAGACCCAGTCTAGACTTTCCAGCAGATTTTGTTTTATTTAAATTAAAAATAAACATGATCAGGAAAAAAACCCATTAAGGATACACAACAAATGTACACTGTGCTGATTTTCAGTCACTGTTTATTCAACATTGTATTGCTCAGAATTAATGCAGATAATAATGCTGGTAGCAGTAAAGTTGTCAAAAATAGATTGACACCCCCCTCATCATATTGTTGCCAGCTGCATATTGTCTTAATCTATACTTTATCATTATCTCCTTGCACATAATGGGTCAACAAGCTGCATTTGATCTCTGGGCCAGTAGTGTTTTTACTTTGCTTATAACTGTTTTATAGCAAGATTGAAAAATGAAAATAATTCTACTGCAGTAATACACAACACTGCTGCAGGTCAGGATTGTGACAGAAAGACAGTTAAAGTATTATTTGCCAGGGTTGGGTTACCTCCTGAGTGGAACATGGAACCCAGTGTCTTTAATCTGACTCCATCAGACAGGGGTAAAATTGCATGATAATAAAAACTAGACACCATCCCTCTCTAGAGATACTATCCCATCTAAAAAAAGAAGGTATAATCCCAAGGCAATCGTATAAAATTGAACTGGTTTCCATTCCATGATATTTTCGAATGCATCACAGAGATTCCAAGCTGCAAAGAGGTGCCTTCTGCACTCATAGCCAAGGATATCTTCCCATCTTAAAAACCAGCTCAGACTCTGTTTGACTTTTCTGTCTCTATAAGTGATTACCCCGCTGAGGAGTTTCTTCTTTCTCTTTCTTAGAATTGTCTTAGGTGATCCTGCCCTCTTTCTAGGTAGGGGTTGGAAAGGGCACCTTTTGTTCTGTGTCTTTTAAATTGCATCGTAAAGGAATGTAAGTAGGTGGAAACCAAGAAGGGATTGCAGTAGAAGGAAGGCCAGCAAAGGGCCTGTCCTATAACATAGTAATTCTCTTTCTTTTCCCCATGCCATACTGATCTTTGAAATAGATTGAGCTCTGAGATAACTTTCTTGGAAGCCAACTCTACCTTCCAATGATCAAATAGCTGGGGGAGAAGGATAAGATTCAAAGATCCCCATGTGGTCACTGTGGGGGTGGCTTCAATCTACCTGTGAGGAAAACTGAGGGGAATTGTTGGTCCCCTTGTGTGGGTTGTGCTCACATCCTGCTCAGGTCCAACAGTTTCCTTGCCAGGCCAGGAGTTATGCCACTACTGGGGATAGTTGTAGTATTGGCGAACTGTACTTGTTTTATAAACTCTGCCTGTAGCCAGTTTTGGGGCTTCCAGTCATTGTGGCTTTTCTGTGTTCTTATGCCCCACTTTTCCATTTCAGGCCCTTTAGATATCCCACTTCAGATATATTGGGAGTAATGTGCTTGCTGAGTAAAAAAATGACTGTTGTTGGAGGTCTCTCTACTGCCTGCCCTGTTGCTGGGATCAATTCTGTGCTAGGGCTATCCACATCTCTCCCCTTCTGCCCCTCCCCCACTGCTGCACGCGGGGGGGGGGGTGGATTATGTATCTTGCTTTGGAAGTCTGTAAATGTAAAAATAGGGTCTGTTTTAGGAAGCAAAGTTTTCTGCTTTTATTTCACACACACACTCTCTCTCTCACACACATATTCCTTAACAAAATGTTATAGTTGTTTAAAGTTGTCCAGTGTGCCCCCACCCCCACACACATTTGAGACTTGCTAACTGGTGTAACAAACTCAGTTTTGCCCTCTGGAATAACTTACCGGGAACTGTCAGAAGAAACTCACAGCTAGGATTCATTAATGGTGGCTATTTAATAGGGCTTTGTAGATTCCGTTCTTCCTTTCTAAGTTACATAAAGAAGGGGGGAGAGCACTGTTTAAAGTTTGGGACATGTGACAATCGCTGGAAAGAAGAGTGTCCTGTTACATCCCTTTTGTAACAAGGACTGTATAATCACAGTTCATTTGTGCAGTTAGACTATGCTGGGTAAAATAGGTATATTTTATGAGTCTGCTCCCTGTCTACCTAAAAGAGCTGTTCTATAAACTTTTGTTACCTGTGTAGTATATTTTTGTACAGCCCATTTCCTAAATCCATCTGCTTACTAATTATTGCATGGATTTGATCTATGCTGCTATGCCCATTTGCAAACAATCTAGCGTCAAACTTGAGAAACAGGTATATCAAGTTTAAGACTCATGCAGATTACAGCAAATAATTTTAGATACGCTTCAGAGAACAAGATTTTGAAGGAAACTTATTATGGCTTCTGCTAGACTGCCTGCAAGTTGGAGAAGGACCAATGGCTGATTGCTTTATTTTTCAATCCTTCAAAGACCATGAGATGTATTTTCTGAACGTATTAAAGTTGGAAATGTTTTGCTCAAGAGGACTAATAGGTTTCTGTTTTTATATATATTTTAGAAATTATTTGGAAAATATTTGAACACTTTGTATTAAAATATTTTATTCATTATGTTAAAATAAAACGTTCCATAGTCAATTTTTTTTCTTTTTTCAATTTTTCCAATTTTTCGGAAAAAAACAAAAAGGCTTCAGGAAAAAAACGGAAAAAATCCGGTTTTTTCCCGGGCCTTCACATCTCTACTCTCAAGTAAATGTAGATAGGATTACAGCCCAATCCTATGCAGAGTAAAGTACTTCTAAACTCATGAAAATCCTTAGGTTTGGGCACAACTAGCCATAGAAGGCTTGGCTATGGTTTGTTGAGATCATTCAGGAATAGATATGTATTAAATAATTAGTTTTCTTTCATGGGTTTTTTTTAGCACAAATTTGAACAGATCAGATAATGTTCCTATTCAGTTATAACATGATACAAGCACCCTTTAGGTTAGTCTAAGTGTATATTCATTTATTTGTTTGGGCTTTAAATATAAAATCCAAAATCTTGCCTTTGTTTTCTAATTTCACAAGCACATGGTTTACATAGCATTGTTTTTGTGTAGCACACACATTTTTCATTAAGAACCTATCTGAACTCAGAGAATAAAGTTCTTGTGTTTCTCAAGGGGAAACATTTATCTAGCATAAATGGGGGCCATTATAACTTTATCTAGATGAGTATTGCGGGCTATATATGATAAACAGCAGACTTGGTGGTCCTGTCCCCCCCCTCTTGAGTCAGTGGAGCTTGCGCTTGTGGAGGAGGGGCAATTTTCTCCCTCTTTGATGCAGCCCCCTTATCCACGTGGCTATTGGTCCATGCTGCTCCCACAATCTGGGCACTTAATTCGCATAACAAGATTGGCTAAAAGATGGGGGGAAAGAACATAGTTGCTAGCTGCTTTTCGTTTCCTGGAATGGAGTAGAAGTGAAATTGCAGTGGGGGATGCACACCCAAGTCTCCCCTACAACTTGGGCAGGGCAAGGGACAAGCATCCCCTCGGGAATGGGCAGCTTTTTGCTCAGCTGTCAGGCATGCAGGGCAACTGTGCTAGACTGCTATGTGGGCACGAAGCTTCCTCATCTAACCCCAGAGACCAGCAACCTCACACTGTTGTTCCGATGTCATACTACTACATAAACAAATTGGAGAAGAAGTCTGAAAACACTGTTTTTCCCAGCACAAGCCAGTTGATGACTTTCATCCAAAATGTACTCTAAAAATTTGTGTCTGGAACAGCACTAGCTCTGCCAGCACTGGTGCTTCAATATCTGGCTTGTGTTTACAAAAGTGAAATTTTACATGCCAGCTGCAATACAGACCAAGGAGGAATGGTTCAGATCTACATGTCCCACCAATCTTGGGCCAGCCACTCACTTTCTCTGCCTTGTTTACAGGTGGTTGAGAGAGAAAAGTGGGATAACATCTCTTCCTCCCCCGACTCCATACTGGCAAGAATACCAAGAAGGGTTGGGTACAGATGTAGTCAAACTGTTCAACATACAGTATGTTCTTCAAATCAACAGGGTTGTGTGTTACGGAGTTGTGTTTTGGCTCATCTACATTTAGCTATTATGACTTTCTTTTCAGTGTTTGCCTAGGTCATTTTTAGTATATCTGATCAGTAGAAGAGCAGTGCTGAATCATGTGCAATACAAATTTTAAAAGTGGCAACAACAATCACATGCACTGATCTTATGCCTGCTCCACAAAGACTTGGGTTCTTTCCAGTGTAGTGGCCAACTGCCCAGCCTGAACACAGTATTCAAGAATAATGGATCCTAAGTGAGAAATCTGAAACTCATTCAGACCTACTGAAATATTTGTACAGCCCTCTCACTGAACAAGGCTGGGTTGAAAGATGGTGTCCTGCCCAAGGCTACTTATTGAATAAGGAAAAATTTGAATCTGGAACTTGCACTTTTGGCCTTAAGCTGCAGTGGCTGAGAAGCTGCAGTTCTAAACATCTGTGACAAACTGACCTCAAAAAACAGAAAGCTTTGTGCATCAAATCCAGAGAGCTGGGAGATTAAGGGTTAATTTCTCACTGTGAAACACTGATTGATTGATAGGCTGCTGCCTGCATGCATCCCCCCCCCCCCCCCCCCCCCCCCCCCCCCCCAACTGGTCAGCACCAGCTGAGAAGAACTTTAAGAGAGGCTGAATGCTGAAAAAAGTGTATTTTTTACCTTTATGTGTAAGCAGCCAGAGAGTTGCAGTTGGTGTGTCTGTCAGAGGGAATCCAACAGAGTCACTTGGAAAGTGTAGGGACACAACTCCTTGTCCTTACTGTATACCATAAAATCTGAGGAAAAGTCTTAAGTGTCAGCCAGGCTGAAAACCATTTATTCACAGTGTCAAGAACTGAGGATCAGGTGTGGCAGTAGGTTGAAACTGCCGATCTAGCCAAGTAGAAAAGTAATATTGCTTCTGGGAAATGGAGAATATGTTCTACTCAGTTATTCAGTGGGTTCATCTCTGAAAGGACCCCTGGTTTGTGAAAAAGAAAACAGTCTTAGACAGTCAAAAGGAACACTATAATCTGACAGGGAGGGAAATAAGTACAAGAAGAAAGTGCTTGCCTCCTGGAAATTAAGTTAGCTAAATGAATCTGTATGAAGACACGTTCTGAAGCAATCTCTTAATCTCACTGTAAAGAACTGAGCATTTATGAAAATAAACATCAACAATACTCTCTAGTCTGTTAAAAATATACCCTGTGAATACAACAAAATTTACCCCAGCTTTCTCATCCCCTGCCTATCCTTAACCCAGCCATGCATGCCTGTTAAATAAAACTGTTCAGATTGAACTTTAAATCAAGTGCCATCTCCACATAAAGTCTTTTATAAAGCACATTCATTTTACACAGTACTGCTCAGTCACAGCAGGGAACTAAAGAATTTTTCAACTATCATTTATTATGCAGAAATTGTGATCCCCTTCTGTGCTGCTCACTGTTCCTTCCACTATATATATTTGTAGAAGGTACACAGTGCAGTCCTTGCTGTCAAGAAATCCACCTCCCTGTTCAAGCCTAACCCTGCCTACCTTCATTTAAAGCCCCAAATCAGTATACTTGAGCCGTGTTGGTCTGAAGCAGCAGAGCAAAGTTTGAGTCCAGTGGCACCTTTAAGACCAATAAAGCTTTATTCAAAGTGTAAGCTTTTGTGTGCAAGCACACTTCTTCAGGTACATCTTACTTGTACATGAAAGCTTATATCTTGAATAAAACTTTGTTGGTCTTAAAGGTGCCACTGGACTCAAACGTCGTTCATTTAATAGATCAATAATATATAGCTTATATCTTACCTTCACTAAGGTCAACCAGCTTGCTTTGCTTCCTTACAAATAGCAACATCCTAAACTTTTTAAAAACTATGTTTCCCAAATTGGTCCTGGTTTTATGCAACCAAAGCTCAGTGCTTTGCCTGTGCAGCAGTGCCCCCTGGTGGTTCACACAATGTTACAATGGCCACGTTTTCAAAAATTGCTTAAACATTCACCTTACTTCCTAGAAGGCATCTGTTCATCTGTCTTCACTTTGGCCATAAGAGTATGGAGTTTGCAGCTGTTGGAGCAGAATTCACTAATCCAGTCTCAACTCTTATTTTTTGGTCAAGCAAATCTAAAGACTGGGTCACCAAAGCCCCAACATTCATCACAAGCCTGGCACATACAAATGTTGAGGTCTGACTGGAATCCCTTTGTGTCATATTGGACTGTGGTGTTCAGCCCATGGGTCAGGACCATTACGTGGGTCACAGAGCCCTCTAAAGTTGCCATATGTTTGCTGCTTTTTGGAAAGACTTGCTGCTAGCAGAGATCAAGGGTAGCACAGTTTTTGTTTCTCTGCACAAACAGAGGGGCAACAGGATGACAAGTTAAGCTCATGGGGGGGTATTCTTCCATGGCTTGTTGCTTGCAGTGGTAGACTTCCTTGTGCACAGCTTGCATTGCCTGCCCTTGGCTCGCTACTCCTGCTCTTGACCTCAGTGCGATCATTACTCTGTCTCCTCCCTCTTGCCATCCGGACGCCAAGCACTTCCAGCTCAGTGGCTCCCAAATCTGGAAATGTCGTCTGGAACTCCTTCAGAAACTATGAGGGTCACATGGCGAAGAGCAAGTACAATTATTTGATGTTCTCATTAGAAATATGAAACTATTTTTTGCTGTTTGAATTGCTTTGCCTAACTAGAATTAGTGTTGCTTTCTTCCTGAAAATATTTACAATTT
Organism: Gekko japonicus; assembly: GCF_001447785.1. Taxonomy (NCBI): domain Eukaryota; kingdom Metazoa; phylum Chordata; class Lepidosauria; order Squamata; family Gekkonidae; genus Gekko; species Gekko japonicus. The sequence continues at coordinate 694,757 of NW_015160852.1, read as the reverse complement.
TAAAACAGCTTCACAATAGTAACTTGATGTCACCTCAAAGTACTGAATCCATCTGACTCCTTTTCAAAACCAAGTAACTGCTTAAAGTGGGCTAACAGCTGCAAGCAGATGGGCCTATGGTACAGACTCCTTTGTAAAACACAGTATATTGTAAGCACTTAAGGAAAAAGTGTAAAATATGCAAAGCAATATTTGATTTAGCACACTGAGATCTGAGATCCTGGAGAGCTGCTGCCAGACAGATATCTAGCTTAATGGACTAAGGGTCTGATTCAGTATAAGGCAGGTTCATGTGTGTGTTGGTCTACTCCCGTTTTTTAATATATGTACGTGCGTGTGTGTAGAACAAACCCTCTTCTAACGTATCATATTGATTCTTATTTTTGTGAACTAGGAAAACTGGCTTGAATCCAAAGATCTGCTCAAGCACATGGGGGGGGGATTGTTGACTTCCTAGCTGTAACCCCCACCCACAATGCAGTTCCTATTATCTTTAGCAAATGGAGCTGCACAATCCAACCCATTGTCTGTTCTCAGACTGAGTGGTTAGCAAGGCTGTCATTATTTGTTTTCAGCCCGGCAAGCAGAAACCATGGTCCGAGACTGCTCCATGGAAGGAGGTGCCCTGGAAATGATGACTGCCATCTAAGCACATAAAATAATCTTCACTGTAATTTTCAGAAGTAAATCAAGGGTGTTTTTTCTTTTAAGTGAAATGCTAGGGTGCATGTTGGTAGCACTCCGCATTTTACCAACAATGATCCTTGAAGGGTTTCTACAGATCTTATACAGACCTCTTTCTACCTATATGTAAGGCTTGAGGATATCTGCTTCAATGTATCTAAAGAAGTGCAGGTTTATACCCAGAATTAAACTTTTTTGGTCTTAACGGTGCCATTGGACTCAAACTTTGTTATACAAATCTTAAGCTATTTTTAATAAACGGCTTATATCTTTAATACATTATTAACAATTTCTTGTACCCAAACTAGCAGCAGGGCTTTCCTATGTGAACTCAACACTTGCCTCTGACAGTAAAAGGGAACAGGGCACACAAAGTTAATCTCTGAGCCCCACATGTTTAGAACAGCTGCTGCCTGACTGTGAAAAGGAATGCCACAGGAGGGGCAGCAGGTGATGTAATACACACAGGAGGACCACCGACTTTGCCAATGATAGAGTGGTTATGGCAGGGGTGCAGGGAAGGAGAGGGTATACTCAGCTTGGCAAGCCATTTCAGGCTCATTCATGACATAACTGTTTCAGTAGCCCACGCGTGCTGTATCTGAAACAGAATCTTCTAAAACAAGCCTGTCACAGGGGACAGCCACCCCCCCCTCCATTGCCAACTAAGCTACAATCAGCTCACCAAGTATCTCAGCATTATCTACTCACACAAAACCTTTTCTACAGTCCCCATTTGGGGACAGCTCTGCTCATCAGTAAAAACCACACGTACATTCTTGGAAATGTGGCTTCACTAGCGGATGGCACACGGTGAACTGTGCAGGACACTGCCTAAAATCCTGACTGGCAGTAGCAGCTTACATTTTTGTTCACACTCCTCTTCAAGGTCATCTGTGTGTCACTTACTTAATTTCAGTCTCCTGAGGCATCCAGTTCTGTTTGCTGTGCATTTCCTTCTTGACCTCTGGCTCCTGCTCACATCTGACTGCAAAGATGCCTTGAATTTCAACTCCAGTTTTAACACAACTATTCTGTCAGCTGCAGGATTTGCCCGTGTTTTCCAAGAGATCTATTTCAATCAGTCTGCAACCTGTTTGCCCAAATTGTTGTGTTCTAAATTAGGCATCAAGACAAATCAATCAACGTTCTGTAAAGAATTAAGTCGTATGGCAAGGTTTTGGATAGAAAAACATTTTAATGACCATATGCATGTATGGAATTTTCTTCAATGACAGGAAAGACAAAGCAAGACACACACTTTCCTGTTCACCTATCTTTGGGAGTATTGGTTTTCATGCGTCTAGTACGGTACCTTGAAAGGGGAAAAAAGAAAAAAAACATTAAAATGAAAACATTGTGGTATTTTGTCAAATGTTAAGCTTTTCAGTTTAAAATACTTGAGAGTTTAGATTTTTTTTATTTAAAACTCTGTACAACAATTCATCTTGTGCATGATTTTCTTGTATATTCTATATATTCTGAGTGTTCTACATATAAAGGTAAAGGTTCCCTTGCTCAAAAGCCAGTTGAATCCGACTCTAGGGTTGCGGTGCTCATCTCCGTTTCAAAGCCGAAGAGCCAGCGCTGTCTGAAGACGTTTCCGCAGTCATGTGGCCGGCATGACTAAACACCAAGGCGCACGGAACGCTGTTACCTTCCCACCGAAGTGGTACCTATTTATCTACTTGCAATTTCTTGCTTTCGAACTACTAGGTTGGCAGGAGCTGGAACTAGAGATGGGAGCTCACTCCGTCTTGTGGCACCCGGGTCTTGAACTACTGACCTTCCACAGCCTGCAGTTCAGCGTCTTAACCACTTGAACCACCGCAGCTCCTGTTCTACATATGCTTACCACCTATTCCAATAAGTCAGAAACTTAAAGCAGAATTAAAGTATTTTCTGTTGTCTCCCACATGAACAAATGGTAATACTACACAAACGAGTTCATTAGCACCACCACTGCCTTGCAAATTCTGTTGTGTGTATCACTATAACCCTCTGGCCTGGATGGCCCAGGCTAGCGCGATCTCATCAGATCTCGGAAAAAGCAGGGCCAGGCCTAGTTACTTGGTGGATGGGAGACCACCAACAAAGTCCAGGGTCACTACAAAGAGGCAGGCAATGGCAAACTACCTCTGAACATCTCTTGCCTTGGAAATCCTATGAGACTGCCAGAAGTTGCCTGCAACTTGGATGGCCCTTTCCGCCACCATATCACTATAAAAATTCAGTATGAGAAGCCCCCATCTCTGCTGCACAAAAAAGAACCTCTAAACAATCCAACTTATCTCTGGTCACGCACATTCAGTCAAGACCATCCCAGAAGATGCAGTGTAAGGAAGAAGGCCCGTTGCAGCCATAAATGCAACGAGCGCTAGATTGGCCGGGTGGCTGCAGTCCCACCTCCCCCCCCCCCCGGGTACTTGTGTCCCCCGCCTGCGAGGAATCCGGCTCTGAGAGGGAAGGGGAGGGGGTTTAAACCGGCTCTCCTTCCATGGGCTTGCTCAGCTTCGCTGCGGCTGCGGGGAGGGCAAGCAAGCCGGCTGTGAGAGGGAAGGGGAGGGGGTTTAAACCACCTGTCCTTCCACGGCCTGGCTCGGCTTCCCCGCGGGCGTCTACCCCCTCCCTGAGTGCAGTCGGGGGGCGGTGCTGGCCCAGCAAGGTCGGGGGCAGCACAGGAAATGGTGGCGGAGGTCGAACCCAGCAGCCGGGCAGGCCGCGGCGTGGCTCTTTCCCCCGTCACCGAGCTGCGTGGGGGCACGCCGGCAGGCCAGGGACGCTGGGGGTGCAGGGAATGCCGCCAGAGGCTGAACCCCCCCCCGAAGCAGAGCCTGCGGCCTCCCGGGGCCAGGCTGCAGCATGCCAGGGAAGTGTGGCATGGCTCTCTGCAGCCCCCGTCTGCTTGTAGGCTGGCCAGGGATGTGAATGGTGGTTGAGGGGGGAAAGATGGGTTGGGGGCGTCTGGAGGCGTCTGTGTGGCCGGCAAGCTGCCCGCCTGCCACAGCGGTTGAGGGGGGAAAGGTGCACGATTGAAGGGGCGACTGTCCAAGGTGCTCGGCCTCATCCGTCTCCCCACTGCCCATCTGTTCCAGCCGTGCATGAGCCGCCGCGCAGGCCTCGTCCCTCCCCCCCAGCCAGCCAATGGCACGCCAGTAGTGTTGAGTGGCAGTGGACGGGCCAATGGCTGAGGGAGCACATGCAATCTCGCCCTCCCATAGGACAGAAACCACCGAAAATCAGCTTTATATATAAGAGAGATACTGTAAAGAGTGCTAATAAAAGTATTACACTCTGTATATTTAATTGTCTCCCCAACACTGTTTCCCACATTATGTCTTAAGAAAGCACTTACTGCCCCACTGGATACCAGCGATGTTTTGTTGTATAAAACATTTTACTAAGTTCCTCAATTGTAGGACCTTGCTTGTTCTTGAGATCTTTCATTTCCAGCTTAGATTTCAGCACTTGATCATGTGTTTCTTCCTTAAAATCCACTGGATCTAGCCGTGGAATGGGCTGTCAAAAAAACCCGCCCAAAATATTACCAAAGAGGTCTACTATTGTTCTTTGAAAAAGAAGCCATAAATCTCTGCACTCATGGCTACCATGATTAGCAAATTTGCAGGCATTTAAAACCAGATCGCAAAGCGTTTATATACAAACATACACATATGCGCCAACAAAATCTTACCACATGGGGACCTGGAGAGACGGCAATGCAAAGAAGCATTAAAATGACAAGAAAGTCTCTGTTGAATAAGGAAGTCCATCTATTCTAGCATCAACAGTGAAAAACCTGAAGATCACGTGTAGCTCTGAATATGTAGATTCGTTGCCAGGAAGATCACGTGTAGCTCTGAATATGTAGATTCGTTGCCTACCATTTGTCCCCACCAACTGGTACTTAGTGGCTAGTAGCGGCTGACAGCCTTCTTTTCCTCCCTGAATCTAACTGAATTCCCTTTAATGCTATCTAAACCAGTGGCCACCCAATGAATTCATGGTGTGAAATAGTTAATTTTCCTAAATCTACTGCCAAATAATTTCATTGAGTTCTTGTATTTGGGAAAAGAAGAAAGTTCTATCCACTTCCTACACTGTGCCCGATTTCACACTAACTCAGCTTAGAGGGAACACTGCTTATATTAAATTAAGAACATAAGAGTAGCCAGGCTGGATCACGCCAATGGCCCATCCAGTCCAACACTCGGCGTCACACAGCAGCCAAAACCCAAGTGCCATCAGGAACTCCACCAGCAGGGCCAGAACTCCAGAAGCCCTCCTCCTGTTGCCCCCCAGCACCAAGAATACAGAGCATCACTGTCCCAAACATGTTCCATCTATACCTTGTGGCTAATAGCCACTGATAGACCTCTGCTCCATACACTTATCCAATCTCCTCTTAAAGCTGTCTATGCTTGTAAACCCCACTGTTTCTCACAGCAGTGAATTCCACGTGTTAATTATTCTTTGAGTGCAGAAGTACTTCCTTTATCTCTGCTCATTAAGTTCACTGAGTGCCCACAAGTTCTTGTATTGTGAGAAAGGGAGAAAAGTACTTCTTTCTCTGCCTTCTCTATCCCATGCATAATTTTGTAAACTTCCATCATGTCACCCCTCAATCATTGTTTCTTTAGGCTAAAGAGCCCCAAGCGCTTTAACCTTTCTTCATAGGGAGGGTGTTCCATCCCCTTAATCATTTTAGTTGCCCTTTTCTGCACTTTTCCCAATGCTATAATATCTTTTTTTGAGGTGAGGTGACCAGAACTGTACACAAGATTCCAAATGAGGCTGCATTATAGATTTATACACAGGCATTATAATACTAGCTGATTTGTTTTCAATCCCCTTCCTAATAATCCAGTCCAGTCCTCTATCGTAGTTATCAGCTGTCATTTTTTCCCCAAACTAAAAAATAGATAAATGTACAGTTCTTTTCTAGCACAAGCCCATTTGGTTCCTTTTATAACTCAACCATGCAAAGAGCTGGAAAACTAAACTGAGACGAAGTACATTTTCTAGGTAAGATTTCACATACTCTTGTGTGTTCATATGGAATGTCCACTGAAGGGTGATAGCAAACTATGGTCTTTCCATCTGATGTCACAGCAAGTTCCACTTTGCTAAAAAGAAAAAAAGAAAGAATATTTTCTACTTCTTTGAATGACATTTTCATAGATTCTACTGGATAAATACATTTTAAAAAGATGCTGATTAGTAAGTTTATTAAGTAATGAGCATGTAGATTTTCCTGATTCAAGAGCAACAAAGACAGATGAAAAAGCATCCATAAGACTTACGATCTGTTTGTCTAAGATGTGGGATACAAATCTTTCAAATGGATTGGAATGTACACATGAATCCCATGAGTAATGAGAGTACGATAAGATGGAGGAGGGGAGACCAATGGGGAGTTGCTTTGGGGCCCCACTGGGGGGAAAGGTGGGGGATAAGTAAATAATAATAATATTCAATACCAATACATATGTTCAAAAGTCGTGAATGTTTGCAGGTGGATCACAATAGGCAGGGCCCAAAAGATGAGACACAGGGCAGGCATGAATTAAACCGAGTCCATACAGCAACAGCTATTCTAGTGTCACCCTTGCTATCTGGCAGACATTTGAACTGAACATTGAGTTAAGCCATTCTGATGCAATACATACCAATTGTAGTCATCCGGAAGAGCTGAATATGTAGATTTGTTGCAGGAACAATACACGGCTGAGTCTGGGGAGGAGAACAAGAGCTGAGTAAAGTGGACACTGTATAAACACAGCAGAGTATTATGTGTACTTGCTTTCAATACAAAGAGTATTATCAAATGATCATCATCTACCCGAGAGACTAGTGCACGTGTCCACTCTGAAGCATTATCTCCCTTCTCAAAAGCCTTTCCATTGTACTTTGAAAGAAAAGCAAACAGAATGCACACAGATCATTGGTGATAGAGGTGACTGTGTCCTTACCCTGAAGGATAGTTAAGAACTGCTTTTTGACCCCAGTGTTCAATACTGGGCTACCATATAAGCTGGAAGTTGCTGGCAAAAACCCCAAAACCCGATCGTCTACAATTTCTTGCTTCAATGGCTCTCCCATGGTGGGCAGGGGGAGGCAGAGGGACTGCTCCATAAAGCCTCATGAAGAGGATTTGGTATGGCTCTGGAAACATGTGAGCAGCTGTAGGAATCCTTTCAGCAGTTCTCACTGATAATTCTTTGAACTCAGGGCAGCAGAGATGGAGAGGAAGGCTCCAGTTGGCCCCTTTCCCAACACATCACCACCAGCATCTTATCCTTTGCTCCTCTACATCCATTTCCCCTGCTCTCATACATAGTGCTCGGGCATTTACAAGTGGCTGTTGCAAAACTGAGAGAAGTGCTTTTCTTTCACTGACGTTAGCAGCTGGACATGAACAGGAAGAGAGAGGCATCTTTCTTCTTGGCCAAGCTGAGTGCAACTGACTTGCCTTGGCTGCAGCAATGCTAACCCAGCGAATTCGCCAGTGGTCAAGAGGTGTTCCTCTCTCTAAGCCAAGCTGCCTAAGTTGTGGAGTCCACCCCCTGCCACTGTGGCACCTGCTTACTCTATAGACAGCATAAACTCCCCCCCCCCCAATTGTATGAGAAGAGAAATCAGGAAGCCCTGTTTGCCACAGAATACTCGGCCGCTTGGAACTTTTGGGAGCACCTCTGTGATATCAAGACCCACCCAAAACAAAAACCACCTAGCTAGAATCTAATAAAAGAATGCTTACCAAAGGCCAGAGACTGCCGAGTCAATGCTTTGAAACATGTTCCCACAGTAGTAAACACAGCCCTTCTGGATGCTGTAGCCATACTAGCAGATAAACCCACTGGCACTTCAAGAAGTTGTCTGGAGGAGAGCTGTGAAGTTCAATCCAGGTTTCACCACTGTTGGAAGTCAACAGTTTGTCAGTGCATTAGTCAACATCCAAAGCTCAATCACTCTGTAACTTTTTTAGGTAATAAAGGTATTAGCTCTGAGTTCACCATATTCCCAAACCTTGAACAGCTTTCCCCAGAAGTTTCATTAAGTTATTAAATAGCATAGAATTCAAAATGGAAGCCTGTGGCTCCCATAACATAAATGAAGCATAGCGGAGGAGAGGTCTGTTAGCGCCATTTTTGGAATGTTCCTGCAAGGTAGTAAAAGCCAGTACAATGCTCTGCTTCTAATTCACAACCCAGACAAGCGATCCAGAAGGTCAATGGTTTCAATGACTACTAAAGATCCAGAAGTACCAACAAGTAACTCTCATGATATCATATGTCTCAGCATAATCAGCTAGGGCAACCAAGGCACCCTCTGTCCTAAACCCTGGGTGAAAGCCAGTCTTGAAATGGTTCCAGATAGTCCATATCATCCAGAAATGTTTGGAGAACTGTGCCCCAAAGTAGGAGATAAGTAAATGGCTGATAGCTAAACCAACCAGATCAGGCAAAGTTCCAGGAGTGCTCTCACTGTCGTTCAAGGCAGCCAGGACCATTTCTTCTCATAACAAGGCCTTCATCACCACCTTCTGGACCCAATCCCTGGATTCCTCTAACAGGCGTACAAGTGGCAGGCACCACCTTTCCTAGCACCCTTCAGGCTACCAAAAAATAAATTTGTGGAGGCTCTAGAGAAACACCTGGCAATTGTACTACATCCAGTGTGGTGGCAGAGTCCGAGTAAATAAGAACAACCTGACCTGCAAAGCGCTTAGCAAATTCTACAGAAAGCTCGTGAGGATTTCCTTCAATCAGCCTACAGCAGAGAGTATAGCAAATCCCTTACCACTTTGGAAATGTTAAACAGCATAGCACATTGGATGCAATGGCGTCAGAGATGTAATTATTATAATGGTATTGGACATGAGGTTTTATTAAATAGTTAGGTAAAGGTAAAGGTCTCCCTTGCTCGAAAGCCAGTCGAATCCGACTCTAGGGATGCGGTGCTCATCTTCGTTTCCAATCTGAAGAGCCAGCGCTATCCAAAGATGTTTCCGTGGTCATGTGGCCAGCATGACTAGACGCCAAGGTGCACGGAACGCTGTTACCTTCCCACTGAAGTGGTACCTATTTATCTACTTGCAATTTCTTGCTTTCAAACTGCTAACCTCTTCATTATTGCTATAAAAACGGTTTTAAAATGTGCTCCAAACCCTTCCCTCAGGCCAAAATACAAGAGAAGTTAAAAAATACTCCTTTTGGTCTTGGCTTTTCACAGCCAACAACATATGATTTTCATGCCAAGGATTATACAGAGGCATCCACCTTTGTTTCAATTAATCAGAATGTCATAAAAAGCCATGTAGGTTGCAGATCCCAGCCTACATATAACAACCCAGGCTTGTAAAAGTTACTTGCCTCTGGCAGTAAGAATTATATTCAGGTGAACATGTAGGAAGGCTTTTTATAAGGCAGGCTAAATGTTTTTTCAGACTGCCAATGTCGCACAAGTTATTTACTATGCTACACCTGAAGAGGTGGACTATTTTTTTTAAATGTGTGAGCTCATTTACAGTGCTATCATATTTTCCTTAACCACCAATTAAAAGGTTTCAATATGGGAAATGAGAATATAATTACCGTGCCTCAGTGCCACAATCAATGGGCCTTACACTGTGAGAGCAAGTTTGGTGTAGTGGTTAAGAGCAGCAGACTCTAACCTGGAGAACCGGGTTTGATTCCCCACTCCTCCACATGCAGCTAGCTGGGAGACCTTGGGTCTGATACAGTTCTCTCAGAGCTGTTATCTCAAGAGCAACTCTCTTAGAGCCCTCTCAGCCCCACCTACAGGGTTTCTGTTGTGGGTAAAGGAAGGGAAGGAGATTGTAAACTGCTCAGAGACTCCAAGTGAAGGGTGGGGTATAAATCCAACTCTTCTTCACATTTGCTGTCAGTATAGATAAGGCTCAATTTAAACACGACAACAGTGGAACAGAAAGATGTACCTACAAGATGTGCCCACCTTCTCATTTCAACTGGACCTTCAGCTACTACCCATGCAATACCAGCATCTGTGGTCCAGGTGGACATTATATTGGCAGGACTGACTGTGCACTGGCCAGCCCGGCTTATGTCAGCTGATGGGTGCATGTAATAACACATGGGCCCCTGCCACACGGCAGGGAAAACACCCGGCAAAGCGCGGCTAAATAGAGCCGCACCAAAAAAGAGACGCGCAGGCGGGATCCCATGGATCCCGTGCACCGCGCGCCGTTGCTCCCCAGCATGATCAGATGCCGAGGAGGTAGGGACACTCGGGAGGGGGAGGCTGCCGAACTGCGCATGCTCACGCATGCGTAGTTCGGCTGGGGGCCGGGGATGCTCCGGCGGCAAGACGCGCCGCCGATCCCACGGCCAGCGATGATACGGACCAAACGGATGAACCACCTAGGTAGGTGGTTCAGTTTTGAAGCGATTCATCAGGGGAAGGGCCGGATTGGAGACGGGAGCGCAACGCCAGCCAGATGTTGACGTGGGATCGCGCCCGTTTGCTGCGCTTCCAATCCAGCCCACTCCCGGCCCAAAACGCCTCGTATGAACAGGGCCATGAATATGTTAATGTGCCCTGCCAGCATCAGGTTTCAACCAGGCCACATCTGCAAACAAGAATGCTGTTTCCTAGTAGATCAACACTTTACCCAGAGCAGGACAAAACCACCCTCATCAGCCTACAGCTTACATAGTATCTATATTACCACCAACATAGTAATATAAAGTCACTCTGCCAAAGGTTCCAAATTTCTTTTAAGACTGGATGTGTCACCTTGACACAGTGCCTGCTCAAGGAGTTTTTAGCAGGAGTCTTAAAGGCATTTCTTTGTAGCACAATTACCATGCCACTTAGAGACAACAACCAATTTGGCCATTACATTCCAAGCACCACATTGCCATAAGCAGCACATTATGTTTTAAAATTTCCTTTTGTAAAGGGTCACTGTTTACCCATTTTTTATCTCAGCCCTCCCCTGACGAGGTCAGAACAGCATTTGCGGTTCTCCTCTTTGGACTCGACTCAAGATCATTTGGCGAGTGGTGAAGATAAGTCGGAATCTGAACTCGGGTTGTCCCAGTCCTAGTCTAATTGGGACCTGCTGCCCCACAAAATTTCCCCATGCCCCACCAACCCAAAATTTCTGGGTACGGGGCTGGGGACCATTATATCACACTGGCTGTCTTCTAAACCCCCATGGCAGCAATTGCACGAGTCGTGGCAACACCGCATACTCTGCTAGGCCAAGACAGCATATTTCAAATAAACGGGCCTGAACAGGAAGCGACGCTTCAGCAATCCGCCCCAAGGACTTCAAGAGCAGGGCGCCACTTTCTGGGGTAGGCGAAGGGTCTTCCTACCGCCAAATGGCTGGCTCTGCACGGGGGGGGGGGGGGGGGGGGGGCGTGGTGTTCG
>NW_015160852.1:679065-683635 GCF_001447785.1 Gekko japonicus | reverse complement strand
TTTCCCTACCTTCTCAGCCCCAGCTCAAGTCACTAAAATTGGCCGGAAGCGAACGGACGAGAACTCTGCAGGAAAAGTAAAAATAGAAGGGAGGCGCTACCTGACCAAGCCGAGCCAACTGCGCAGCCATCTTGCCCCCAAAGAAGACCTCAATGCTTTCCTTTGCGGCAAAAAAAGTCAACGTCCGGCTATACCTGAAGAATTCTGGGAAATGTAGTCCTCCTAAGAACTCTTACGAAGAGAGTCTAGAGTCTTTCTTTCGTAGTAGACTCTACTGATACAGACTAATCCTTTGGCAGGTCTTAGTACAAGGACTATCTATCCAGTCTGACGCATACAACTGGGATAGTTTTGTCTAGCACAGGGATGGGGGGGCGGGGCGGCGGGACGTGAGGAAAGCTTTAATGGATAACTTCCTGTGCGTCAGGCAGCGATTAAAGACTCAGGAGGACTACTTCAAGGGAAACAAAGGATCCACGAAGAATAGTTGGTTATAAGCTTTTTCTGTCTAGTGGGCAGATGGCGAACTGAACAGAGTATACTTACAGCGCAATCCTAAACATGCATGCTTCAATGGGCCTTGCTCCCTAATGTTTGGGATTACAACGAGACAGGGAAGATCTAGGATTATCAGCCTCCAGGTGGTAGCTGGAGATACAGTTACAGCTGATCTCCAGGCAAAAATGCAAATTAGAAGCATAGACACCTGCTAATTGCTGCAGATCAGACTTCTGTCAGAGGGATATTTGCAGGAGCTGTTTTTTTAATTAACAACTCTCTAGTCAGGGCAGAAGCCAGACAATTAAAAAAACCCCCCCCCCATTTGTAGTATCCCTTGATGTGGGAAATCTACCCTTTTATTCAATTATTAAAGGCCTATGTATACACTTAAGATCTGGAGCGAAGTCCAACTCAGGGCATGTGTAGTGTGATGCAGTTTGAATCCTCATTTCTACCATGGAAGCTTGCTAGGTGATTTGGGTCCATCACAAACTCTCAGCCTGACCTAGCTCACAGGGTTGTTGTTGTGAGAAAATGGAGGAGGGGAGAATGGTGTTCTAAAAGCCACTTTGAGTCCCAACTGGGGAGAAAAGTGGGATACAAGTAAACAAATGCAAAGACATGCATGGCATAATAATCTAAAAATGTGTTTATAAAATTTAGGCTTACATAAAAGTTACCTGGGATACCTTTCATGTAAGTTTAACAGCAGCCTGGCACAGTTTCCCTGGTATGGACATGTGCAGAGCCAGATTCACCTGTAAAATTTAAGTTTCCAGCTGCACAGGAGAGGGAGGGGGCAGGGAAAAGTTCACAACCCTAAAAATATGCCACAATGATCTTGGTTTCTGAGGAAGCTTCATTTTCAAATGCTGGAGGTGGGTTACTGTTGATATTGTTAAAGAAGACATTGCAGAAATCATCCAGAAATGGTCAAAGCAAGGGGAATTTGTACTTGGAAAGAGGATGGGCTAATAATTTCACAAAGTGAGTGAGAATGGCAAGGGATTATACTACAGTTGCAGCTTTAAAATGAATCCACTTCTAGGAACTGGGAAACTAATAAGAAAAAGAGATTGGATTTATACCCCGCCCTTCACTCCCCATCCCGAAAGAGAGTGGCTTACAATCTCCTTTCCCTTTCCCTTCCCCTCCCCTCCCTACAACAGACACCCTGTGAGCTAGGTGGGGCTAAGAGAACTCTTGAGAGAACTGCTCTGAAAGAACTTGTGACTGACCCAGGGTCACACCAGCACCTGCACATGGAGGAGTGGGGAATCAAACTTGGTTCTCCCAAATGAGAGTCTGTGCTCCTAACCACTACACCAAACTGGAACTACACCAAATTAGGAAATCCAAAATCACAATTCATAGAAAAGCTAGGAATAATCAATAGGATTTAAATTGAAGTGGTTGTAACAGGGAAGGATGTTGTTGATGGTAAAATGATAGTTTATACAGATGGCTAAACGAGTATCTGCAAAAAAATATTCACAAAAGACTAGAGATACTGTTTTTTGACTGCCTTTAATTGCTGTGTGATGGCTAAAATTCAACAAGTGCAGGGAGAGGAGCATAGTAAAGACACACTTGCAAAAGTTCATTTTTGTGGAGCCCTTGAAAGTCAAAGGGAAAAAGGTAATCTATCACAGTATACATCTATCTATGTTATATCTATAGTGGTGGACAGCATAAGGCTTCTCTGCACCTACTTAGGGAGAACATTCCACAGTGATGGAGCTGCTGAAGAAAAAGACCCTCTGAGACTGAACAGACATTTAAAGGGAGAGTTCAGTCAGGAGGAGGCCATAGAAGGCTGTAAGAGGGTAATCAAACTAATAAGAAATAAACAATTAGAACATAAAAGCACAGAAAAAGGTCACTTTGTTTATATATGTATATTTATGATTTATGCCTATCATATGATACACATATCTCAAGTATACATTTAATGAGTCCCTTCTGCTTGATGGCCTTCGGTGGGCTCCTTAAAGTTTGGGTTGGTTATTCTCAAGATTATGTACATACACACACAACTGCCTTATGTTGAGTCAGATCATTGGTCTATGAAATACAGTATTGTCCATTCTGATTGGAGTGACTCTCTGGGGTCTCATATAGAGATCAAACTTTCATATCGCCTACTACTTAATTATTTTAAGATGCTGGGATTTGAACCTGGACCTTCTGCATGCTCTACCACACACTGAGCCACAGCCTCACCCCTAGTATTTGCTGTCTGCCATTTTTATGGACCTGGGGAAGAAATCTAGGAAATGGATATAGGGAGCATAAAACAACACTCTGTCACTTGCTGTCAGAAGTCACCACAAGTGAAGGAAGAGAAGAGGCTGTCTGAATGCCAACCCTTTACTCCCAAAGTTCTAAAGCCCTCTAGAGATTTGTGTATGGCCTCTATTAAGAATCACTGGTAAAAGCAGAGATGCAATGTTACAATATGACCACAGTCCCCAGTGCACACTGAAATCAAAATTTTCTACCTTGTTTTGAATAGCCAGTAATACATGCAAGGCTTTCAGCATAAAAACCTAGGTTTTTATTGCTGTGAGAAATTATCTGTCTCATATTAAAGCTATAAAAGTGGATAATGCAGAGTTCAAAATGAAAAGTTATATAGATTATGTGGTTCTAACAGTCTTGAATCCCAAAAATTATTGCAATGTGTAACTGAACAGATCAAAGAATTTGGATCCCTATCAGGCTATAAAATTAATAGAAAAAAACCCCAAAAATAATAATGACATTTTTAACACAACAACAAGATGAGATTATAAAGAGCACAAAGTGCTCAACAGCCACTGACCCTATTAAATATTTGGGAATTAACGTGACTGGGCAAAACTATAATCTTTTTAAAAATAACTATCAGAAAATTTTGAAATCGATTCAAGCAGATTTATTAAGATGACCCCCCCCCCCCCTAAAAATCACATGGCTGGGAAGAATCCCTACAATTAAAATGAATGTGCTGCCAAAACTAAACATTTTGTTCCAAATGCTGCCCATATTTATAGAAGAAAATCCCCAACTGGCAACCCTGTTTGGGGAGGTGAAGGAGCTCAGCATGAATGAGATGCGTATAGAGTTCACCCTCCAAAGTTGCCATTTTCTCCAGGGAAACTGATCTTTGTAATCTGGAGATCATTTGTAATTCTGGGAAAACTCCAGGCAGCCTCAAACTGATTGCTATGGTCATGACAGTAAAACAGCCCACAAAGCATTTAATGCATCTAAACATTAGCCTATTTCCAACACTGTATAGGCTTTTCTATAAAATAATTTTACTATCTTTCTAAAATATGTGAATGAGCCATCCAAATGAGCATCCTTGGGGATCACTTTTCACTCAGCCATGAATCTCATTGGTGACCTTTGCCCAGTCATTTTTCTATCAACCTAACTGGCCTCACGGTCTTGTTATGAGGATGAAGTGCAAGAAGGGAGAATCCCAGAGGCTCCTTCGAGAAAGTATGGAATTCAAATGTGATAGAGAGGAAGGGGCCATGATGAGCCTGGGCCAAACACCTTGTCGGTAACCGTGTGCTCTTCAGGCAGTCTTCAGATGACTTTAAAATTACGGCATGCTCGCGTCCCTCCCAGCCCTCCTTTGCCGGCCTTATCTGGACTACAGTTTCCAGTTCGCACTGGGAAACACTCTGAGTGACGTTGCAGGAAGTGAAGCGCGGACTTCTTCCGGTAGTGCGTAAGCCCGAACGGAGCCGAGACCCAGCGGAGCCTGAATCCCGATAAGACAAGATGGCCGGGCTGCCCCGTAGGATCATCAAGGTATCCGCTTTCCCCCGCGCGCTGCCTGTCCCCTTCCTCCCCTCCTTTCTCTTGGTAGCTGGAGACGGGCCTGCTGGCTAAGCCGCGCCAGCCCTGCGCGAGGGCCCGTGGAGCGGGAGGAAGCGCCGCGCTTCCGGTGAGCGGGACTGGCGGCGGGTTCAGGCGGCTTCCCTTCTTCGCGGCGGCTGCAGCGCGCGCGGAGGGAGAGGATGGCTGGCGATGGCAGCTACCGCCATTTGGGGCAGGCAGGCGGGTGGGCGGG
>NW_015160852.1:640214-678730 GCF_001447785.1 Gekko japonicus | reverse complement strand
GCGGGCGGGACCGAGGGTGGCGGGGCCTCGGAGTCATTGCCTTGCCGTGAATGAATGGGCTAGAAGGCCCCTTCCAGGCCTGGGTTCCGAGCCTCTCTTTGCAGCGCGCGCCCCACAGCGCAGGCTCCGTCCCTTCGCCGCAGCCGGCGCCCCTCGACTCGCGGCAGGGAGGGATGGGAGGAGGCGGCTTCCTCGGTGACAGGGCGCGCGCGCGCTCTCGCTGGGCGGGTGTGTTGCGACCTGGCGACTGTCCCTGCAGGCGGGTCGAAGCGGCGTCTCAGTCGCCTTCCATCACTGTAGTTTAGGAAGTGTACTCCCTTCTTTGGAGGGAGAGAAGAACTGTTGGCCTGCCTACTCTAGGGTAATGGAACGCCTTCCTCCCTTCTCCTGCGACGGGGTTAAAGAGGCTTTTCTTAATTTCTGCCGTGACTCAGGAAAGTCCGCTCCCGCCGTTTACCCGGCACATACTCTAGGTTTCCTTAACGCTTTGCTTCTTTTGCGAGGGGGGGCCCTTGCATTTTTTTAAGGGCTATTTTTTGTTCTTGGACGTTACAGTGTTGGCTGAATTTGTCTTCTGTGCCAGCTGAAAGTGACCAGCTTATCAGTATAAAAGAATTCAGAGAACTTTATTGCTTCTGTGTGTGCATCATTTTAATTTATAATCCTGTGTGGATATTTAAAAATATGAATTTCAGAAGCATGTACCATGTCTTTCTGTTCAGCCAAACTAGTCTACAGTTAAAATTGATCACCGTTTTAGTTACAGCTAGTTGCTGATACGTGCAGTTGCATTTTTGCTTTTCACAGACTGAAGAAGCGTCACTAAATTCCATTGTAAATGTAAGGGAGGGGCACAAACCAGATGATGAACTAAACTTCATCACATTTTTTTGGCTGTTTGTGGTTTGCAAAGTCATCTTCACGAACTGAAGTCATGTTCACAAACTTCCATGAATTTTGATGCAGAAACCCCTGCTTTCTGCTCTTCATAAACAACAGCTGAGTTTGGGGCCATTTAAACCATTACTTTCTTCTCTTTGTGAAAAGCCGCAGGGAGCAGAAACCAGTGGTTTCCGAACAGCTGAGCAGCAGGGACCGTGACTCAGCTGTTTGATTTAAATGGCTCTGATCCATTTAAACCCTGCTTTCTGCTCCCCTTGGTTTTTTGGAGCCATTTAGACCAAACAACTGAGTGGTGGTCCCTGCTGCTCAACTTTTTGAAAACCCCAGGTTTCTGTTCCCTGCAAAAAGCTGCAGGGAGCAGAAAGCAGGGGTTTTAAATGGCATATGAACCAGTTCAGTTCATGAACCAGCATATTGGTTCGTGGTTCAGTCACTAACAAACTACAGAAATGCAGTTCATGCCCATCCCTAGTAAAGACATGGGGCATGGAACTGTCAGTTGGGGTGCGAGTGTCCTGATGTTAGTCTTACACACACAAAACACACCGTGCAGCTACTGGTTGCTTATAGCTGAGCTCCACCATGTCCCAGATTCAGAAAGTCTTTCATTCTGGCAAGATGCCCCTGCAAAAATAAACTTGCCAGCACAGGATGACCTTCCCCAGGAGAGCCTGCTAAGGAGAGTAGCTGTTAAGGTCTATACTACAAAGTTAGAGTCCAGTGGCACCTTTAAGACCAACAAAGTTTTATTCAAGGTGTGAGCTTTCACACCTTGAATAAAACTTTGTTGGTCTTAAAGGTGCCATTGGACTCTAACTTTGTTCTGTTGCTTCAGACCAGCACCGCTACCCACCTTGAAGGTCTATGCCAGTTTTCTGCAATTGAAATTTACAAGTGTGGTCTTAATGTATAATTCTGAGTTCTCAGACTACAGTGTATTTTGGTTGCTTATATGATTCATATGATGCATTTTGATTTAATTGTTCCATGGTTTCCTACAATGACTGTTTCCAGTCAGTTGCTTTGGATTCCTCCTGCTCTTATGAGGAAGATTTGTTGGACTGAGCCTGTATGCTCAGCTCTTGTGATAAAACTTCCTTGTACTGAAGTTTTCTCTATCTGTGCAGAGTAGATAAGCATGATATAGTGCTTTCAGTATTTGATCTGCTTACATTAACCCAGTAACAGTAGCTTCAGTTGAATGAGTGGCTGTTATATTTATCTCAGCTTTAAAGCAGCAGTTTGTCAACAGTTTTCATTTTAAAATGTTTGAACAAACTCAGTCTGTTTAGCACACATGAGCTCTTATATATCAGCTCTGTGACTGATTCTTCTTAAGAAAAATTAACACATTAACATGCTCTGAAGTCAGTCTTGTGCACAGATGACTAACGGTGATGCCAGCATTAGAAATGCGCACTCTGTAGTTACAGACTATCCTGGAATGATCAGGTAATCCTTTGCCAGTTTTCCAAGCCTTGGAAAATGTTTCAGCAATATATACATGATGATAAACCCTTATAATTCTTAATGTAATTTTTTATATTCATCACTGTCAGTTGTGACCAGGATTGCAGCCTTCACACAAAGACGCTGTGCAGTATATGGAAACCAAGGCTCAGACTAGAGGGGCTTTCAACTTTTCCCTTCTTGTTTTTGAGATTTCAGCAAACATTGTTTGTACATTTTTAAAACTGAAAATGAAAGTTGATATTCTTTTTGATAGTTATCAGTATCCAATAGATTTATGCCAAATTCAGATTTTAATTTCTGGTAGCAAATTCCATATCTTTTTGTACTTGTGTCAAACTGTAGAAAAACCTAAGCTCTCAAGCAGATTTGGATCTTTACCAAAGCAGGGCTGAAAAAAATCCCTCAAGTCTAAAACCTGGATGTTGGTATCTACAGATAATTGACAAGTTGCTAAATTCTTTTGAGAGGTTACAGTTTTCTTCTTCCAAGTGATTTTAATAATGTTAGTGGTGATAATCATCCTTGCCATTGTAGAAAACCTTTAAAAATGTTTACAGCTCCAGCATATGGAGTCTTTGCTTTCCTCTGTTTGAATATTGTAAATAAGAAGTTAAAGAAATGAGCAGGAGTGCCATATGAAGCTGTCTTGTACTGAGTCAGTGGAACAAAGTTTGAGTCCAGTAGCACCTCTAAGACCCACAAAGTTTTGTTCTGGTCCATATTGTTGATCTTAAAGGTGCTACTGGACTCAAACTTTGTTCTGCTGATTCAGACCAACACGGGCCACCCACCTGAATTTATACTGAGTCAGTCATTGTTCTCTCAAGGTCACTGTTGGCTGCTCTAACGGCAGCAGCAGCAGCTCTCTAGGATGTCAGGTCTTTCACATCAAAAAAACAAAAAAGGGTGGAGATGTCCCAGTGCAAAAGCAAACAAGGAAGAAACTACACAGTAAAGACCTTTACAAAGCATAAACAAATTGATAACCATGCATAAATATAATGTGTATATATAATTTTCATGTGAAAACCATAAAAATCCAAGGTAACAGTGCCATATGTAATATGTGACGCTATCCAAGACTCACTATATACATAGGAGGTATACAAACATTATGTAAGTCACATGAGCTTCTGGGTAATACTCGTTTAGAAAAATAATTTTCAATGAGTTCTGAACATTTCCCATTAACTGATTGTTTTGTCACATAAATCTTAATAGGGGTTTATCTTTTGTTCCCACCTCTAAGTACAATGCTTCCCAAACTAGAATAGATCTGTTTAATTAGGTTGATCAAATTAAGAGAGTTTCCCTCTATCTATATATCTAATAGCGAAGTTGCCCCTGGAGTGCGGATCGCTAAATCAGCGCTCCGGGGGCAGCTGGGGGGCCGGGGGAGGTTTGTGCACACGTGGGCCAGTCCCCACGTGTGCACAAAAATAAAAAAAGTTGAAAAAATTTCGGAGGGATGTTTAAATCCCCCCAAAAGTGCAAGAGCGTCTCCTGCGCGTGCGCAGGAGATGCTCTGGAACGTCGCCGCCGGGGGTGGGGAGAGAGAGAGTGCGAGGTGCCTCGGAGATGGTGAGGGGGGGGAGAGAGCCGGAAAGAGACGGAGCCGAGGCCCGCGCGGCTTCCGCGGCCCTCGGGTCGGAGCCGGTGGGGGAGAGGGCAAAAGAGAGAGAGAGAGAGTGGGGGGGCGGAAACAGAGAGAGAGACAGAGAGAAAGAGAGAGAGAGAGTGGCGAGAGGGGGGGGCGAAAGAGAGAGAGAGTGGCGAGAGTGGGGGGGTGGAAAGAAAGAGAGAGACGGGGAGAGAGAGGGGGGGGGGAGAGGGGGGGGGGAAAGAGAGAGAGAGAGACATCCCATCCCGGCCTCTCCGCCTCCGCCTCAGGGGCGGGCGGGGGGAGGACCGGCCTCGCCGCCGCTGCCGCCTCCTCGGGACATCGAGCGGGGGGGGGAAGGAGGAGACGGAGCTCTTCTCCCCCCCCGCGAGTATCGCGGGTCCCCGTCTTGTTAATACTATTGATAGAAGTTTTAAATGCAAATCTAGATACACCCCTGTGTCAACAGTCCAAATATTTTTACTTTTGAGAAAGTGATATTGAAAGATATAGAAAAATCGGAAAACAGTGAACATAAAATTTTGCAGAATCTTTCTTGCTCTGAAAAAACAGTTTTAGATGAATTATCTAAAAATACACCAATTATCTTACCCAGGGATACCAGGGATTGAACCTGGGACCGAACCTGGGACCTCCTGTGTGTAAAGCAGATGCTCTACTACTGAGCTGTAGCCCCTCCCCAAAGCTGAATAAAGACCACAAATGCTTTCCTCTCTGAGCCACGACATGCATTGCAAGGTCTTTGTGTTTGGTGGATGATGTGAGGAATTTGCATCAAATACTCAATGGGACTGTTTTGCCTCCCAGACTCACCCATGCCCTTTTCTCCCTGCAGCTGTGGTGCATGGTTAGAAGAGGCTTCAGCATTCTCCCTGCCCATAGTGTTTTCTGTGGAGATGCTTTTGACTCTGCAAAATCCACGGGGTTGTTAGAAGAAGTGAAAAAGACATGAGGGAGTAGAAGACTGGAGCCTCTTCTACCCATGGATGTTGGACAAAAGGAGGGAAGAACACATGTGAATTTCAGAAGTGCAAAACCCATTGAGCGTCCAGTGCAAAGTCTTCATATCATTCACCGACAGACATCAGGACTCTGTAACATGTGAAGTGAATGCTTTATGTTTTGATTGGATGTAAAACAAGAACCAGCCCCTGCACTCCTCTGGCATGTGGTAAAGAGCTCTTAGCAAGGGGCATGTGACAACAACAAAAAAATGGTGAGCTAGTAAGTGAAGGCAGAATGTGTGCATCTCTGTTGAATGGGAGTTGAGACCTTGGGATGGAACCAGACTAAATTTTCCAAATTTCTCCTCCCTTTACAGACCCCTGATCCTGGGTGATAGGGGAGCTTGAAAGATGAGGGGGGGGGGATTTGTGGCAGGAAAGGGGATTGGCTGAAACTGCCAATTTAATCTGGATCCAACCTCTTGTATTGTGCATCAGTTTTGAAGAGCTGCTGCAGCTTCTGTACAAAGCTTATCAGGCATTCAGCATACAGTCTTGATTTGGCTGTGATATCCTTGTGACTACACAGCGTAACGCGTTATGCATTTTGAGAATAGTGTTTAGACTCTTCAAGGAATGTCCCACCTCTTGTGCCCTATTTTGTATGCAATGCAAAACCACAGTGTTGGCCTTTCAGTGACAATTCTTATTTACTTGTTTGCTCATTTAATGGCTGGTCTAGAAACTACAGTGGGTTGAGAATCTGGAGTTGCAGGAATTGCCTAACGGTGGAACCACACAGTTGAACAAGCAAAGCCATAGAGCATTAGTAGGCATTCCATACCATTTTACAAACAGTAAGTCATGGTGGCCTTGAATTTGTATACACATTGAGGGCAGGATGGAAAAACCAGAGGATTCTTCTGCCACCACTTTGTATAGAGATGAAATGTGGAGGTTCCTGTCAGGGTACTGCTGCCTCTCCCGCTGACCCCTTTCTCTTGTGACTGTGGCTTCATGTCAGTGATTGCATCACTCCAGTGTGAGTTATGCATGATGTCCCTGTTTCTTCTTTGGGGAGGAAGGTGGGGAATTAGCTAGCAGCAGCTGAGTAAGATCTGGCCTGAGTTTGTTTCTCCTCAGTTCTTCATTTATGTAGCCTGGGTATGGCAAGAGTTGCAGGCTGAAAGGCAAGAGCCAAAGGACTCTTGGCCCTTGTCTCAGCCCATTGTTCGCAACCTCTAGATCTGAGTGAGTGAGTCCAGGGGACCGAGGGTCTGACTAGGATGCCTTTTGGGTTACTTCTTGTTTGTTTTAGTCATTTACATTGCATTTCTGTGTCTTTAAATAACTTGTCTGTACTGTGGTATTTTTGTAAGCCATTTTGGGACCTTGTTGGTGAGGAAGTGGGATTGAGTAAATGAAGTTAATATTTGGAGCACATTTGTTGGATTTGTATTCGAGTTTTTATTTGGATACCTAATGTTTTGGCTTGCAGTGTTCATAACACAATTGGTAATGGCTACCACTGATACAGACAGGTGGTTGAAACTTGTAGAACTTAACTGTCAGTGGTTGTCTTAACACATTTGATTCTACAGAGATAATGGGTAGGAGCTAGTGTGTTACTGTATGACTAAGGAGATTGGGCTGTTCGACCTCCTAGTGCACTAATCCCAAGATCAGCTCACCAGATTTGACAACTTTGGTTATGCATTCTGTATAACTGAGTGGCCAATGTATTTACAATGGAGATTGCTAAACGTCTAAAATATACTGGATTTCTCCAATGTTAAAGCAGTCCTTTAGAAAGAAGGTGCAGGTAATTCAGTTGCTCTGTTAGAAGTTTCATTCATCCTTCTTTGGCTGACTTGCATCATGTCATAAAAAGAGAGCTCTCTGCCTCTTGCTCTGTTTCCCATGTCTTTATCACAACTGGCATAGCAGCGACACAGCCTCCTTGCAGAACTGTATTTGACTCCCTTCCATCTGGGCTGATGCTCTTCAATGTCGTCTCTATGAAGATGAGAGAATCACAGTTATGGCAATACCGAGAAACAAATTGAACTGTGAAATTAACTATAACCACAAACTGTATATTAAATGACTTAAACCAAAATTATAAAGTGTATTGTGTCATTTGATAACATACATGAACTTTGAATGTATTTAAATGATGATATTTGAACTACTAATCTCTACAGAAAAGAACGTGTTATACATATAATCATTCAAAACTATAAGATGCCGTAGCACTACTTAACACAAAAGTATGTTTTGAAGTTTCACTGGCCAGCTAACAAGCTCATTTCAACGTCTTTCTTTTTAAAAATCAGAACAATTTCATGTTAATGGAACAGATTCTCGAACATAGTTATAGTCCTGCACTAGAACCTCAATTCCTTGTTGAATTATTTCCCTTTAAAGTGCAGCAGATGATCCTTCAAACTATCAGAGTTAAAAATCCAAGGGAATTGCTTAAAAGTGGAATAATTTGACAAGGAATTGAGGGATTGACGTTGAAATGAGCATGTTAGCCGCCTGCTTGTTAGCCAGACCCTGGATAATCTTGGTTGTAACTCTGGGAGGTGTTTCATCCAGTTAGTTTTGCTTGATATCCAAGCTGGACCCTGGAAAATTTTGGCTGGAACTTTGAAAGTTTGGGAGGTGTTCTACCCAGTTGGAACTGTTGAACATTTAACTGTATTCATTGAACTTCAAAACATACTTTTGTGTTAAGTGGTGCTACTGCATCTTAGTTTTGAATGGTTATAGCATGTTCTTTTTGGTAGAAATTAGTAGTTTGAATATGGTCACTCCACTCCATGAAACTGCAGAGCGGTCGGGTTAGAACGGATAAAAGGAAGTACTTCTTCACCCAAAGAGTGATTAACACATGGAATTCACTGCCACAGGAAGTGGTGGGTGCTACAAGCATGGACGGCTTCAAAAGGGAATTAGATAAGCATATGGAGCAGAGGTCCATCAGTGGCTATTAGCCACAAGGTATAGCTAGGGGCTCTGGGGCAAGTGATGCTCTGTCTTCTTGGTGCTTGAGGGGGGGGGTCAACAGTGGGAGGGCTTCTAATGTCCTGGCCCCACTGCTGGACCTCCTGATGGCACTGGTATTTCTGGCCACTGTGTGACACAGAGTGTTGGACTGGATGGGCCTTTGGCCTGATCCAACATTGGCGTCTCTTATGTTCTTATGTTCTTATGTCATTTAAATATGTTTAAGCTTCACACATGTTATCAAATGACACAATGCACTTTATAATTTTGAAGTATTTATTCATTTAATATACAGTTCGTGGTTATAGCTAATGTCACAGTTTGGTGTGTTTCTTGGTATCTCTATGAAGATGGCACAGAAGAGTAGCCTTGATGTGGTGGTTCTAAAATGGTGCAATCTTCGTGGATTTACCTCTGAAAATGCTTGCTGCTTTCTTCCATTTCCATTTGCTGCATGTAGGTTCATCTCTGTGGACTCTTGCTAATGCTGTCATGGTAATACCAGCTGTTCGTTCTGCTTCAGTAGTGGCCCCGCAGTATCTATACCCTGGGCATGTCTGAGGGTGTGAGCCCTTGGATGTGAGCTGTAGGGCTCTTAGTTCTCAACCTGTCGGTAACAACCTGTGGCCTTGGCCAGATGGTTTAACCTGGCGGACACTAACTCAGGATGTCTCGTCTACCTTTTGTCCTTGTTTGTTATGTGAAAAGTGTATTTTTTATGTGAAAAGTGTATTTGTGGTAAGCTGCTTTGAGTCCCCATTGGGGAGAAAAGTGGGATAAAATATACTCTATAGATAGTTTGCAGGCATTAATTCCCCCCCTCCCCCATCTTGCTACAAACATCACAAAATATGTGTAACAAATGCTTAAATACTGGAACATGCTTAATGTGCTGTCAGTAGCAAATGAAATGTAATTTAGTCTGGCCTGTGATGTGCAGTCAGCATTACGGTCCCAGAAAAGTGGCAAAAACACTTTAACTCCTCTTTTTGGATGTGCTGATTTAAAAACACTGTTTTCCTTACTTAACTCGACTGGTTTTAAATCCTGACACTTTCACAGCCTCCACTGAAGCCATAATACAGGATCTTTATATTCTGTCAGTGTATTGATCACTTGTCATCCTCTGTATTCCACGTACCTGAAGCATATTAGTATCCATTAGTATACGGAGACAACAGTAACTAAGTTTCCTTTTTTGTCCTTTAATCAGAGGATTGCTTATTAACTATGAATTTAATATGAGCAAATAAATATGAACACTGCCTCCAGTATAAGTACCAGAATGGTGATGGGAAAGTGCCATCTCCAGCAGTTTTTCTTGCATGAATTGGGAGGAATCATTAAAGAACCAATGACAGGAAATTGTTCCATAACTTGTAAGGTGTGTTAGTAGATGAGTGTGTGATTCAGACTGAAGTGGCAAGGAGGAGTAAAATGGCTTAGTAGTGACTGAGCAAACAAACAGGTGACAGGGAATAAGATCTGCAACTGTTTCTTCACATGTATGACAGGTGTTTGGTAATCTCAAGTTCTTTAAACTTTTTTGACTAGTGGCTGAGTGCTAATAATAGCTCTCTCTCCTTTAAAAGTTACGAAGAGGCATGGAAAGAGGGGATCATATGTCTTAACAAGCAGTGAGCAAAGCAGAGAAAATGATTGTCAGGAAAACGAAAGGTATCTTCATTCTGGCACTTCCTGAATTTGATGAAGATTGCTTTTAACACTAGTACACACACTGCTTAGTACTGTATGGAATACCAAATAACATTTTTGCTTAGTGGTTCAAGCTAGATAGGACTTAAGTGAGTGGGAAGGGAGTGATAGCTGATAATGAGTGGGAAGTTAGTCTGTGGCAGGCCAGAAGAGCTTTTGTGGTGAAAGTGGGTCTGCAAAATTATTAAGAAGGAAAGAAGAGAACTGTATTGATGCATAGATGCTGATGAGAAGCCGTTTAGAGTAAGGGTTAGAGATGTAATGTTTCTGAAAATGCTTGAAGATTTGGTTAAGCCTGTGTGTTTGGAAACTGGAATAAGTACTTGCTTAGTCTCTTGCCTTCTTTGACAACCTGAAATGTGTTGTTATTTTTATTACTGTATATATTGTTATATTGAAGAAATAGAAAAGATAAAAAGATTAAAATATCATTAGCTTCATTCTAACAATAAGTTTATCCAGATGAAGATCCAAAGAATCATGAAATTTGATCCATGAACCCAAAGGAACAATATAGACTTAGTTACCTCTAACATCTGCCTCCTGTGCTTCCGGGTGAACTGCTTTTGAAACTAAGAGGGGGCTTTCCAAAACAGTTCGTGTCAAAGTATGAGAGTCAGCTGTCTAGAGAAGTCAGAAATTCCACTGGGCCAGCAAAAGACCCTTAATCATATCTAAGCTGGGGATCCCCAGGGACAGCTGAAAGTTCCTCAACTATATCTTCATTTTTTTCATTAGTTTGGAAAATGGTAAGGGACATGGGGGGTGGAAGAGGTTCAAAATGTAAATTGTCAACATCATTGTGAAAAGGCAAGTGTAATGCCTTGGCATTATAATGCAGAAATTAAATTAAGCCATATTTTTTAGAGAAAATTAAGAAAACAGCGAGATTAAGGAATAGCAAAAAATGTGGATGTTAAATTAAATTTGATAGTAACAGTGAATTCTCTATTTGTATATCGAACATGTGCTGTGATCCTTTGCACACTAAGCTGTGTGTAGGTCCCATTGAACTCTGTGATCCTTTCTAGACTGTATGTTCTGTAGCAACTGACCAGATTAGTCTGTCTTTAGTTTATTTGTATTCCCCACAGCCCAGTGAATATATATTTGAAAATCTAGCATAAATTTATTTCTCTACTCTGAATCAGTGTTTGAGAGTTTCGTAGCTTCTGATTCTGAACTTTCAGTCTGAGCTTCAGGAAATGGGAAATTTGCATAAATTCTCAACACGCTAACTTGTTTTTGCACACATGTTCATCAGTCCTTGACTTGGTACAGGAGATGAAGTGAGAAGTAGGGATGTGCCGCTTGGAGCTCACTGACAGTCATCTGACCCAAGCCATGCCCCAGTTGCAGATACTGCAGATCTGAACAAAATTGTTTTCGGTATTTGATAGTGGGCAGAAGCCTTGCAACCTGACAGTTACCCTGTTATTGGCTAGAACTGGGGCAAAGGGGATTTGTCATCATCAATCCTGGCAGGGATGTTGGAACAGGAACATCTTGAATGATATTTTTATAGTTACTACTTTCCACCAATTATTGTATCTCTCATTGGCTTTGGGAGGGCTTTCTGAGTCTGTGTAAGAATGGGCCCTATTTGCCTGAGTTCTTCCAGTATTGCACTCATTCTAGACTAGGCAGGGCAAACTCTTTGTAACTTCTGGCAGATGGGGTGGTGTTGGTACACAGAGGCACAGAAACTATAGTACTCTTCTCCCCTCGCCCCCACAGTTGGCGGGAAGCACCAGCCAGCTCACATGCTTTGCAGGAAGCATGAATAAGGTATGCTTGTATCAGCTGGCAGGCAGAACAGATCTGAGAAGGGGGTAGAATAGAGAGGCTACGGGTACAGCCCTGTGTAAAAGGTAAAGGTTCCCTTGCTCGAAAGCCAGTCGAATCCGACTCTAGGGTTGCGGTGCTCATCTCCGTTTCAAAGCCGAAGAGCCAGCGCTGTCCGAAGACGTTTTCCGTGGTCATGTGGCCGGCATGACTAAACACCAAGGCGCACGGAACGCTGTTACCTTCCCACCGAAGTGGTCCCTATTTATCTACTTGCAATTTCTTGCTTTCGAACTGCTAGGTTGGCAGGAGCTGGAACTAGAGACAGGAGCTCACCCTATCTTGCGGCACCCGGGTCTTGAACCGCTGAACTACTGACCTTCCACAGCCTGCAGTTCAGCGTCTTAACCACTTGAGCCACCGCAGCTCCACAGCCCTGTGTAGTACAGCTGTAAATTCCTCCAAGTCGGGTTACACTTTTCTGTTCAGATTCATGTGTCTGACCTAATCTAGAAATAAGAAACCACATGACCCCTCCTGATTTCCCTCTTGTGAGTACCACATAACCCTATGGTTAAATGATTCCTTAAGTAATTACTTGGGGAAAATTGTTGCTCTTTTGTAGAAGAACTTCAAAAGATATTTTGCTGCTTTTGTCTTCATTTCTGAATTTAAAGTACTTAAAATACAAAAGGGGTGACTTAGTGAAGATTATCACATCAGTATTTGAAGTATTATCCCTTCTGGAGAGATTTATGGAAGCTTTAACTAGCAGCTTGTCATTATTCAGTACTGCGTGTTGGGCACCCTGTTTGCACATCCCTGATAAGGGCGCATTCAATATGCCGCATCACTCCATGCTAAGCATTTGCTTTAAAAATGGCATCCACACATCTTTTGTGAAAGATCCACACAAACAGAGAAAGTAGTCTTGGTTTATATTTGAATGTTTTTAAAGTAACTGATTTTATCTTTCATTGTGAATAGTTTGAAAAAGAATTAAACACCTATATCCAGAGTATGGACTATGAAATATCAAGCTCCTGAAAATGCATAAAAAGATTACTTGACATTATTTTACTTTCTTTTACTAGTACAAGGGCAGTTCTCAAATAGTTCTTTTATGGCAAGGGACTGTGACTCAGGGGCAGAGCTCATGCTTTGCATGCAGAAAGCCCCAGGTCTGACACCCAGTATCTTGGACAGCAAGAGTTGTTGAAAAGAGCATTCTCTGCTCCTGGACTTCTATGTTTATTGATGTCTTACAGTATTCACCTACTAGGAAGTTTCATGTGGAGTTAGGAACCTGAACTGGAATTAGAACAATTTGAAGATGGTTTGTGTCAGTGAAGATTTGCATTGTATGCTTGTATTAAATTGCTTTTCCCCCCTCCCCTTTTCAGGAAACCCAGCGCTTGCTGGCAGAACCTGTTCCTGGAATAAAAGCGGAACCAGACGAAAGCAATGCACGTTATTTTCATGTGGTCATTGCAGGTCCACAGGATTCCCCCTTCGAGGGTGGGACGTTTAAACTTGAACTATTCCTTCCGGAAGAATACCCAATGGCAGCTCCGAAAGTACGTTTCATGACCAAAATTTATCATCCTAACGTAGACAAATTGGGAAGAATATGTTTAGATATTTTGAAAGGTAAGTATTTGGAATCGTCAGAGTGATACATTTTCTCTTCCATACCTTAAAGTTACACAGATATTTAAAAGGTTTTTCATACTGTGTAGTCATCTATTAAAGGGAAACAGTCTATATTAAAACTGTTGCTTTAGTACTTTAACTTTTCTCTTCTCAGACAAATGGTCTCCAGCTTTGCAGATCCGTACAGTTCTGCTATCAATCCAGGCTTTGTTAAGTGCTCCCAACCCAGATGATCCACTAGCAAATGATGTAGCTGAGCAGTGGAAGACCAATGAAGCCCAAGCCATAGAAACAGGTGGTGTATTCTTTATTGTGCATTTTACTGACTTGATATATGAAACTCTTAGTTCTCCAGATAGGCTTAGAAACACAGTAAAAAATTTCTGTAGACTTATCAGAATTCATACATAAATGCAGTGGATATATTTTAGATATAGGATTCATTTGATCTTTTGGAATTTTGATAACCATGCCTGGATTTTAGGAATGCATGCACCTTTCTAAGCACAGGTTGCGTTTGAAGAATCAAGAGCTAGTTTCAGTGCAAGTGTCACTGACCATTTGCTCAGATGAGGAAATGTAGCAGTTGAGCAGGTCTCCATGGCAACATTTGCAATCTTGGAGCTGTAATTTCTGTTGTAAGACTATAACCTCCCAGCAGTCTTGCAGGGCTCACACAGTAATAGTTTAATAAATCCTAAATCAGCTAATTTTTAGAGGTGGATTATAAAACTGTAAGGCAACAGGGTTGTAACTTGTCTCCTGTGAGTACTAGACATGCTGCAGACCTGTCCATGAGAGCTGATGTGTCATAATGGGGTCCCCAAATGTGCTGATCCTGTGGGCACTTTTGGAATTTTGCAATAGGGTGGTGGAATCCACTGCAAATTGGCTGCCTTGGGAGATGGGGCCAATCATAAAATAACTTGGGGTCAATATGTTAGGTGGTTGTAAGCAAACCATGAAGTTGGGTTTTCTGAATGGGTGCTCTGTGCAGACCCAAAGTGATACTTCCAGGGGTCTTCTGAAGCAGGTAGAGAGAAGACAGGGTTGCTTTAGGAATTAGATGTTTGGGAGAAGACACAAGTGGGTGCCATGTTGGGGATCCCTGGCCACAAACATCACTCAGGTTATCATGGCTTGATTGCATCTATCAATGTAATTCTGCTGTGGATGTTTTTGCTGAAAAATCAAGGTGCAAAATGCCCCCTCACACCTTTGTATGATGTCCACGGTACCGGTAATTAAATGCTAATCTTTAACTACACACCATGAGTTTTCAGTGGAAAAAAAAGATGGGGTGTCAGAGAATATTGATAAAGATTAACTGAGATGATTTGTTAATACATATTTCTTTCTTTTTTTTTACAGCCAGAGCATGGACTAGGCTATATGCCATGAATAATATTTAAAATGTGCTCTGAAACAGTGTGCATCACTTTTTCCTGTTCTGCCAAGACCTCTTCCTTTTTTGTTTGCATTTAATGGACACAGTCTTAGAAAACATTACAGAATAAAAACCCAGACATCAGTTTTTTTGGTGATTTAAATGCGCACTAGCAAATCTGTGTCTTGTCCTAATTCACTCCTGTTCTGCATGAGCAGAGGCTAGAAATATCATCGGGATTGTTGTGAAAATTGTTTAAAAGCAGTAGCACACCTCTGCTTTTAATAAGTTTTTCCCCCCATCATGGTTTAAGTGTAAGCACTGTGAATGAAAGTAGTCAGGGTTAGCTGCAGGGATTTTTGTTCTAATTGTGTGGGCCCTTTCTCCCCTTTTTTATGGTGATGCTAATTGCATTGGTTAAAGCAGCTAACCAGTTATACTCTAGAATTTGCCCTCTAGCCAAGTCTAACTTAGACGCTGTAGATGGACAAGCTTGATTGTTTGAACAAAAATGGGAACATTAAACATCCATCACCATCACTAATAATATTGTGATTCTGCTGTCAAGTGTAAAAACCCTCCCTTCAAGGAAAAGCTTGTGACCATTTTGTATGGCTTGTCTGGAAAATCTTCTGTAAATCTTATGTTTTAGTAAAATATTTTGTTATTCTACTTTGCCTTTGTACAGTTTGTTTTGCTGTGTTCTTTTTTCACTTGTGACAATCGTATTTTTTTAATGAAGTTGGATTGGAACCTTTCATTTTCACAAGCCTAACAGGTGTAGTAAAATATTGGATTTTTTGCTGACTTGTATTAATAGGCCATACCACATTATTGTATTCATAACATTTTTGTTTTTGTGTTTTTTAAAAAAGCCTCTGGTAAACGTGATCGCTTGTCAGAGTCCAGCTAGGTTAGATACATCATTGATGTGTATGTACTTAGTACCACTGAAGCAGGAAGCTAGCAAAACAAACAGCAATGTTGGATGTATGTGTAACTTGTCTGTCTTGTGCTAACTATTATCTGGTATCAGACTACACATTTAGAGAACTTACATTTTTTTTTTTTAAATAATCAATCCTCTGCATAAAGTGAGATGTTACAGTCCAGGTAACTGATTGCTAAGGCATTTGCAGCTAGCCTTTTAAAGCTCTGGCTTTACGTGCAAACCTTTAAGCTATTTTCTGGATCAATTTTTCCTTTATTAGATACAGATCACTCACTTCTCTTTCTTTTAACCATTGCATTAAAATGTATATATCTTATTGGAGCCTATTTTAACCCCTTCTTAGACTTCCTGTGTTTTTCTAAACCTTGCTGTTCTGACCCTACTCTTGCCTTGACCACCTTCTGATCTCTGTGCTTTCAGTGTGGCCAGTATAATGCCGGCTTGCCATGGGGAATGTTTGTCTCGCAGTTCAGGGGGGATGGTATTCAAATCCAAATTCTCTCGCCATCATACCTATTCTAGCAGTATCTGGGGTTTCTATAGGATGTGGTGTATGTATTGTGCTCTTATGTAAGATAAAGAATATCTATTAAAATACCGTTTTCAACAGACAAAAGTGCTTTTAGTGATGGTATTGTCCCTCAAGTTGACTACACGATAGCATGGAAAAAGCCTAATGGTGATCTGCTTTGGCAAGACAGGGACCATTTCAAAAACCGTTTACAACCAGTTTTCAGATTTTGTTGGACTGCATCTTACCTAGCAGTTGGTCCCTTTTTTGTCACTGAGAAATGACATGCTGCTGTAATAAGCAGAGCTATAATAATATATGCTCTCAGACTTTACAAGTATTGAAGTTTTTGTGTGAATCCCTGAATGAACATGAAGTCACATACTTGCATTGCAGCATGATCCTAAGCATGCTTACTTGGAAACAGGTGCCACTCAGTTCAACAAGAGTTATTCTATACTAAGCATGCTCAGGATTGCATACTCACATACCTGGTGATCTTGTATTGTGTACTTTGAAGCTCGCTGATATGTTAGTTTTTTTTTTCTGACATGCAGTATTTCTACTAAAGGGACTACACTTTTTCTTCCCCATACTAAAGAATTCCTGTGTTTTGTAACTTCTGAGACAGATGGAATATATTCCTAGAAAGAACTGAATATATTTCTAGAAAGAAATGCTGTCAAAGCTTTCCTCTAAAAAGAAAACGTTTTACATAGCAGCATGTTGAAGTCTGAAATATGTGAAAGCTGTTGAATGTTGCTTAGTTTTTAGACCTAGGGAATAAGTCAGTCAAAGCACTGAGTTCAGTGGGAAAGTTACAGCCATGTCCTAGACATATTTGTGTAGAAGCAAACCTGAGTTCAGAGGAATCTTATTCCCATGTAAATGTGCCGAGGATTACTTTCAGCACATGCTGAAATTTCTCCTCTTGAAATAATTTAGACTTAAATGTATTTAATTGCATTGTGTCTCTCTTTATCTTGCATGTGGGTAAATATATGTATTTGAAATAACTGTCTGAATTGGGATTTTAAACTTCCAGTCTGACCCTACTAAAATTTAATCTTCTATGCTATGTTTTACTGAAGTATGCACACTCACATTTCCAAGAGTTTTTGTCTCATTAGCTGCTTTATGAAAACCTTGAGTATGTCTTTTAAATAGCTTTTGTGCCAGACCTGAAAGCTTCATTCTAAACTAAGGAATGTATTTTGTGGGGGCATCTGTTGAGAGAGGACTCTCCATAAATGTCCATCTCCGTTATGAGGCTAAATGGTGATTGTGATCACAAAGATGACTTCCAGGCTCAAGTTCTGGAAGTGTATGAATTCTTGACTTGCACCTGAAGTTCTTGATCTTAACTAAGGGTCAAACTACACAAAACGATCATGCTTTTTAAAAAACAAACATAATAGTATCTGCAAGATTATAGGGGAGGCAAATTGGATATGGGTACCTTTAAGTTTTCCCCCATGGGGCAAATAGTTGAGTGTATGATTTAAATTGGGAAACTGATGCTGGAGGAGGGGATTATTCCCCCCCAAGTACACTACTGCAGTTACCGTGTGTTAAAGTGGGAAGTCATGATGATAAATCTGCTACATCTTCTGTGGTTTGATCCTGACTGCAAGCATTTTAAATCAAAGTTGTCCCTTTTGAATGTAGGAATACAACTGTCAAGTTATTGAAGGTGCCTGAATCTTATCTGTGTAGTTATGGAACTACTGACCTTACCTGATGTAAAAACTATGTGTGTGCCCCTTTAGCAAGCCCAGCCTGTAAAACTGATTTACTTATAACTGTTTGCAGCCCATTTACTTTGAAGAAGTTCCACTGAGTTCTAAAAGGACTGCTGTATCATACAAATATCCAAATCTTATTCCATAATCTCGAAAGATTAGGCTTGTAATAAAAGAGAAATGCATTTGCTTTAGTATGTGTAGGCAATACAGGTGTGTTTCCTCTTCTTGGTGCTGATAAATTAACATGTCTGAAAATCTATATTTTATACTGGTTTATTTATGATCCCTACATTTAAATTAAAACCAAGTTTGCAGTAACCACTTATCTTTATTAAACGTTAGATAGTCCTTCTGTTTGTAGTAAGGTTCTTGAAAGAAATGAGGATTCCCCAATGACACACAGCCATGGTTTGCATGGATAGATGGTTTAACTGATGAGTAAACATACTGAATGTTAAGTATGATTATGGCCTAAAACAAATGTAGTTGTATGCTTTTCAAGGAAGAGTATTTCCAGCACATCATGGTTCCTGTAAAACATCTCATGGGTGACTTGAATCACAAATTATGTGTATGTAAGCTTAATGTTTTAGGGTTATTTTGAAATGCCTGATAGGTTCTGTTTAACATCTTCTGACTGTAATGTTATGACACTGAAATAAAAGGAAGAGTG
This sequence comes from Gekko japonicus, assembly GCF_001447785.1. Classification (NCBI taxonomy): domain Eukaryota; kingdom Metazoa; phylum Chordata; class Lepidosauria; order Squamata; family Gekkonidae; genus Gekko; species Gekko japonicus. The sequence goes on along the minus strand of NW_015160852.1, from coordinate 660,355 downwards.
ATTATTCATTACCCAGTGAGCTTCTCATTTTAAGTATGTCCCCCATTCTAGTAAGACCTGTTGCTCTCTTAGTATACTTTGTGTACCTTTAGGAAAACAAATGCTCCAGTTCTTCCAGTTAGAAGGAAATATAAGAGTGGTGTTTAAGGGTGAGATCTTTATGTTTACCAAATATACACTGAATAATATTGAAGTTTTAATGGCCCAAAGGGTCCTTTGGTGTTGTGACTGGATTGTGCTGGACCCAGAGTAGCGCTTATTCAATAAATAGATTTTGCTCATTTGTCTTCATTTCTGCTCCTATTGCTGTAACAAGTCTCTAAACACACGATTCATCATATAAATACCAAAAAATGGCCTTCATAGTTTCATTAGATTTCTCAGATATAGCTATCTAGTATTTTTATTTTTATTTACTTATTTCAATTTATATTCCACCCTCCCCGCAAGTGGGGTCAGGGCGGATCACGAGTAGGCGCTAAAACACATAAATATAATATTCCAGAATAATTAAAATACAAATAATTAAAAACAGTTTAAAACAACATAGATTAGAACAGGTCACATTTATCTCTGCACATAATTTCCAGGCTGGCCCCATTGGGTCTCTGAGATCTTCTTAATCTGGGCCACACAGAGGTGGTAAGCTTCAGCAGGGGAGGCCAGTTTATACTGGACGCCTGCCTCCTCAGCCAAAGGCCTGGCAGAACAGCTCCATTTCACAGGCCCTGTAAAGTCCCACAGGGCCCTGATCTCAGACGGGTGCATGTTCCACCAGGCTGGCGTCCGGGCAGAAGAAGCCCTGGCCTTAGTCGAGGCTAAGTGGACCTTCCTTGGGCTGAGGACAACCAGCAGATCTTGACCGGCAGAGTGCAAGGCTCTCCAGGTTACATATGGGGATTTTAACTTTTAATTTTCTGCTTGTACTGTATACTAAGGAGATATTTCATTGGCATAATGCTTACTGCCTGGTAGCAGCCAAAGCCAGAACTGAAGTAAACAGGAGAAAATGCCAGTAGGGAAATGGCTTAGTTTTTAAAAGTTGATTTCCTTCTGTCATTTCTATGGGTTAGGGAGGAGGCTACAGCAAGGGTCATGGCCACTATCCATAAATTAGAGGTACAGGGAAGCACAAGTTTACATGAAAGGCTTTTGCCACCTGCTTTATCAGGCAAAAGCAAGAAACTAGAAGGTATTTTCCAACTATAGAATGGCTACGATCTAGGCTTGGACTACAATACCTGTCTTGTTCCTGTTCTTAAATTTCTAGCCAGTTCCTTGTATATGGGAATTTGCAGTACCATACAAATGAGGAACAGCTTCCTATAGGAATTGCCCACTGTAATCTGGATTTCAGCTAAATTTTCTCTTACCATGCATACTTAGCATGGAAACTACTCATATGTCACAGAAAGCTTTAGGAATAATAGTTTTCAGGAGATAAAATTTTGTTCCCAGAGGAACATGTGGTACAACTGTGCCAGCGGATTGAGGTTTTTCATGTATTTTTGCATCTGTGTACAGAGCCTTTATTATTATGTGGCCCTGGATGATTTACAGATTACTTTTAACAAGCTGCAAGTAGCAGTACCATTTCTCTCTCTCTCCTTTCTGTAGCAGCAACTAATCATTTATAGTAGTCAGTAATGTTATATTCTAATTGGTCAGCCAACTTTGGATACTTAAATCTGGTGATTGGAGCTGTGAAGGAACAAGATGGATCTTTCTACAAACCTGAAAAGGACCCCAGGTTTGCAGAAAAATGTGACATTTCCCCCAAAACCTACCACATTGGGAAGTTTAGAAAAGCCACACACACAAAAAAAGGAGTGCCTGTAGCTTTAAGCAACAGATTTCCTCAGTTGCTGTTGTTAGGCAACCACTTTTCCAAGCTGGGTTTCTCTGAGTTAAGGCAGGGGGAAGAGGCAGGGCTCTTTTCAGGCCTCTTTTGACCTTTGAGGGAGGACTCATTAGGGCCAGGCCTGAGTAGGCTTGCCAACTCCAGATTCAGAAATTCCTGGAGATTTGGGGGTGGAGTCTGGGGAGGGGAGAGGCCTCAGCTGTATATAATGCCATAAAGTCCACCTTCCAAACCAGCCATTTTCTCCAGAGGGACAAATCTCTGTCATCTGGAGTTCAATTAGGGATCTCTAGGTCCCACCTGGAGGCTGGCAACCTTAGGCCTGGAAGCCACCTCTGAGTGACTTGATATCACCCGACTTGTGTGACTCAACTAGGCCTGGCTGATTGCTACTGTTCAACAGAAGCCACCCTATGAAAGCCAGTGTGATGTAGCAGTTAGAGCTTCAGAATACGGTCTGCGAGACCCAGGTTCAGATGCCTATCTTGTTGTTGAAGTTCACTGGGTGATTTTGAAACAGTTACGTATACTCTCAGCCTAATCTACTTCATAGTGTTATGCAGAAAAAAGGAGAGAGGCGTATAATGTAAACTGCTTTGGTCCCCACTGTGGAGAAAAGTGGTGTATAAATGAGGTAAATTATTTATTTATTTTTGTATCTATATCCCGCCCTATCCCGCAATGGGCTCAGAGCGGCTCACAACAAAAATAGAAACAATAAATATATGATTAAAAACCAGTTAAATAAAACAAGATGCAGCAAAAAACATCACATCAGTCCAGAGAAGCCCTATACACTTCCCATGAAATGTTAGCAGGATGTTAGGCATCTGTAGACATACTATGGGCAGGGAAGGCCAAGATGGTAAAAAAAACATCCACCACCTCAACCAAAGGCCTGACAGAACAGGCCCGCTTTGCAGGCCCTGAAGAATTGTAGTAAGTCTCGCAGGACCCTGATCTCAATTGGGAGTGCATTCCACCAGGCAGGGGCCAGGGTAGAGAAGGCCCTGGCCCTGGCTAAGGCTAAGCAGACATCCTTCAGGCCAGGAACTACCAGTAGGTGTTGTTCAGCAGAGCACAAGGCTCTCCAGGGCATATATGGAAAGAGACAGTCCAAAAGGTGTAGTTGAAGATGGGAGGCAAATAAATAAAAAGTTGATGAATGACTGAGAAGGAGAGAAGGAGGCATTTGCATGACTGAACTAGACCTGGCTGCTTACTAGTTTTCAACTGGGCCACAGTTTTCCTAGGTAGAGGCTGCTGGGGGGGGGACTTAAAACAGAGGGACAGATAAAGGTAAGCTGTTGAATGGGAAGGATAAGGTTGTCAACCAGAGATTAGGAAATTCTTAGAGATTTGGGAGGTGGAGTCTGGGGAGGGAGGTGTATGAATGACTACCATATTCTAATTGCTCACCTATGGCAGCAACCTGATCATAATATATAGGGAATTGATATTTTCCCATTAATTTGTTCTCAAAATCCCAGCAAAATACAACCAAACTACACTTTTTAAAAATTCTTCAAGTGTAAAGGCTTTAAAACATAGCAAAAGTAAAGCATAGACCTTTAAAAAAATGCTCTTAAGCATCAACATCATGTTTCCACAAGCCTGAGATTTTTTATTAGTTTACCTGACAACAGGCACTGACCTAACAAAAAGGCATCTGAATAAAACACACCTTAAGGCTATTGAACAATTTGGGTTTTTTTATAAATTTAAAATGCAGAGCTTCAGAGTTCTGAACTGATCATGATCAATACAAAAAAGTTATACTTTATTTTCACAGGTTACAGAAATTTGATCTGTTTTAAAACAGATATAGCTTTGTTCATATCTATTCCATTTGAACTATGATTTAACTTAGCATGATTTTTCTTCTTCACACAACTCATATGTTGGCTTGGACGCAGAGAACTGCAACCTCCTGCTGTCCACCGTGCTCCTGAAAGCTGCACTTTTTAAATGGGGGGGGCCCTTCCCTTCTCCCTTACGACAGTAGAAATACCTGGGCACAAGCCACTGTTCTAATGAAACAGTCTTATAGTGACCATGTACAAACTCAGTTACAGTATTTCAACCTTGGTATGTGGTAATGTGTAGTTTCAGGGCTTGTAGGAGACTGAAAGTTGAAAAGTCCTTGGTTAAAGAAGGCTCAGCCCTGGACTTACAAGGGGGTCTTAAACCACCCTGCCCCATCTGAGATACAGGGATAACAATGATCAACCATACAGTGTTTATTATCTATTTAGTACATTTTCATCCCATCCTGTAGTAAGAATCACTGAGATTAATTATAAGCGTTTATGTAATTTAAAGTGTCCTGTAAAGAATTACATACTACTTCACTAGTATTTCACTACTCAATCTCTGTTACAGATTTGCTACCTTCAGGTTACGCTTTACAACCAACAGTGACTTGGGCAATGTTACCTTGACATAATCATTTCTAAATGCTTACGTTAACCCACTTATGAGGACTAGCTGAACCTGAGTACAGTGTGAGTACTCTAGATTGTTTGAAGAGTTATACAATGAGCAAAAGAATCATTAGGAATTAAATAATTGCCATAGGCTGTGCATTATAAAATGGTAGAACACACTGAGGAAAGAAGCAATTTCTTAGTATACTTTAAAAGTTATAGTAAGTGGAAGAATCATTAGAAGATGTACTGTGGGTTTCATAAAACCTTGCTTTTATTGCTATAAGAAATTAACTATGTAATTAGAAATGTAATTCTTTTAGCAGGAAAATATTTTTCCAAACACCATAAAATATTTAGTCACCACAATTTAAACTCACTTTCCCCTTAGTGTTAGAGGCAATCACAATAAGATTAAAGTAGCCAGAGAGATCACAGTTGTTTATTTTTCAGTCTTCAATCTCAATAAGATGGCATCATACTTCTTGAACACCCAGTATCAGTTCTATGTTGCAACTAAGATTCCAATTTAGTGATAAATGTTTAAGTGAAGTATCCAAAACACTGGTTGGTGGTTTAAGATCAATCACTCTCACAGCAATAGCGGTAAGACAATATGTGCTACATGTCAGGATAAATGGACAGCTTTACATTTTATTGCCTACCTAGGTAGAGGAGTCAATGTTACATGAACTTCCCCACCTGTGAAAGTGTGTGGTAACCCTTAGAAAGTACCAACGAGCAACAACGTTTCCAAGTAGCTGGACTACCTTATATCCAGAAAGTTTCATCCTTGCCAAGAACTTGGGACTAGTTCCTGAGTTCTTCCAGCACTTCCATGGCAAGATACAATAGGTCCGAAATTACTTTATGCAGAAAGGTATTAACTCAAGAATTGCTGATCATGTATCCTCCCATAACGTGATGGGATAACTGGGTCAAGGGAAGTAATCCCCCGAAGTTACTTGCCCCAACAGGGGAATACATACAGATGTTTCTCAATCAAATTCATTCCTACCCATCCTGGGCTCAGCCCTAAAGTACGAGATCCTCATTATGAAGCTTCCTTGTCATGTCTAACTTGCCATCCATTATTATTAACTCAGCATAAGGAAGATGAATGGAAGTTCCTGATTTCCTTCTACTAGAAATCTGTGCAGAAAACAGATGGAAGCCAGCACCAAAGGGCACAGACACTAGAAATCTGTGCAGAAAACAGATGGAAGCCAGCACCAAAGGGCACAGACACAGCTTTGTCCAGGTAATGCCATCATAGTGTTGATCCCCCCCCCCCACTGCAGAGGGCAGTACACAAAAAGCTTGCTGATACTAGAGTACTCCACGCAGGTTGGGGTGTCAATAAAAGTCACATTACCTTCTACCACTGGCTATGCTCCTACTCAAAGCTACTGTGTTCATGCCTTGCAATTCCAAAAGAATTCTGAAGCAGTTCTTAAAGACATCACCCTTTCCAGCTCTATCCCTTTATTCCCCAGCAATGCTCCCTCTAAGCTGTGGAGTCTTGTAAGCAAAAATTCTAATTTGTGAGCTACTGGCATAAAAGTTGTGAGTGAGCAATTTGGCTACTGCATAAATTAGTTTGTTCTGGAGCCATCCTCCCTGAGCTAAAACAAAAATGTGAGCTGGAGGCTAAAAATTGTGAGCTAGCTCACGCTAACTCAGAGGGAACACTGTTCCCCAGTATAGTCCATTAGGGCTGAGTGTCTGTATCTGGCCGGGCAATTCCAACAGCCCCACCTCAGCATAAAAGCAGGCCTGCTGCTGCTGCTGGACTGGAGAAGCCTCTGGCCAGGACACTCTGCACCCAAGCCAGAGACTGGTGGGGAGGCTTGGGGGACTGGTGGGGAAGAGGCGTGGCACTTTGGGATCTTCTGCTGCTGCAACTGCCCACCCACCTTCCAACCTTCTAGCTCTCCTCCCAGCCCCAGCACAGTCCATTAGTGCTGAGTACCTATATCTGGCCGGGCAATTCCAGCAGCCCCATCCCAGCATAAAAGCTAGCGTGCTACTAGATGGCAGGCCACCACTGGGGATGCCCCTTTGGGATGATACAAGGGTGAGGGTACCTTTTTGATTGTCCCTAACCATCCCACTGCTTTTGTGGGCCTACGTCTGGGACCTGGCTGAGGGAGCATCCGTGGGGCCAAGAGGGGAGATGGTAGGAGCCCCAATTAGCATAGTGATGGGTAGATGGAAAGAGGAATGGCCAGGTAAGGAGAACACGGCCCAGACAGCTAACAGCTGTGCCGTGTTCTGCCCCCCCCCCCCGGTGGGTTTGATGGTTGCCATGTCAGCGAGCCCTCGGATTTCCTGGATGTTGCTTCTAAATGCTAGATCAGTGAAAAATAAAACCTCCCTCACCCATGATCTAATTGGTGAGGAGGTAGCTGATCTGGCATGTATAACCAAGACCTGGGTAAGTGAACGAGGAGTGAACGCTTTAATGTTTCTTCATAGGGAAAGTGTTCCAACCCTTTTATCATTCTAGTTGCCCTTTTCTGCACTTTTCCCAATGCTATAATATTCTTTCTGAGGTGTGGTGATCAGACTTGCACACGGTATTCCAAATGAGGTTGCACCATCGATTTATACTGGGGCATTATGATACTGGCTGATTTGTTTTCAATTCAGCATCAGGGCTGACGTGAAAGCCAGGGGAGGGGGAGTTGGTGTGGTCTATAGAATTCCATCTCTCTCATCAGGCGCCCTGTCCGTCTGACAACTGGTCTGGAATGTTTGCATCTTGTGCTAGGCCAGCAGGACAGACTGGGGAGTCTGGTGTACTGCCCACCCTGCAACCCATTAGTCTCCCTACCTGAGCTGTTGGTCCCGGGGAGACTTCAACATCCACGCTGAGGGCACCTTATCCGGAGTGGCTCAGGATTTCATGGTTGCCATGACAAATGTAGGACTGTACCAACATGTCATTAGCCCAACGCATATGGTGGGGCATACTCCAGACTTTTTTTCAGCTGGATGTGAGGATGGTGCTCTGAGTGTGAGGGACTTTGACTTAGTCCCTTTATCATGGTTAGATCACCGCCTGTTGAGATTTAGACTTACAATGGTTTTTCCCCTCCACAAGGGTGGGGGAGCCATTAAGGTGGTCCGCCCCCAGAGGCTAATGGATCCAGATGGCTTCCAGGGGGTTCTGGGGGGTTTTCTGGCTGACATGGCTGGCGCTCCTGTCGAAAGCCCTGGCCGCTCTGTGGAATACAGAAATGGCCTGGGCGATTGACATGATCACTCCTAAGCGCCCTCTCTGTTGTAGAGCTAATACAGGACCATGGTATAACCCAGAGCTGAGAGTGATGAAACAACTAAGGAGACGGCTGGAGTGCAGCTGGAGGAGGTCTCCCAAGTGAACACAATAAGAACCTGGTAAGGTAAAGGTAAAGGTTCCCTTGCTCGAAAGCCAGTCAAATTCGACTCTAGGGTTGCGATGCTCATCTCCGTTTCAAAGCCGAAGAGCCAGCGCTGTCCGAAGAAGTTTCCATGGTCATGTGGCCGGCATGACTAAACGCCAAGGCGCACGGAACGCTGTTACCTTCCCACCGAAGTGGTACCTATTTATCTACTTGCAATTTCTTGCTTTCGAACTGCTAGGTTGGCAGGAGCTGGAACTAGAGATGGGAGCTCACTCCATCTTGAGGCACCTGGGTCTCGAACTGCTGAACTACTGACCTTCCACAGCCTGCAGTTCAGCGTCTTAACCACTTGAGCCACCGCAGCCTGGTATGTGCCTACAAATTGGGTGTATTTTGAGACTGTGAGGGCAGCAAAGACAGAATACCTCACTGCCTCTATTCAATGTGCTCTTTACCACCCAGCGGAGCTTTTCAAGGTTGTCTGGAGCTTATTACATCCTGGAACCATCTCTGGCCTACTGTAATCTACTCGCTGAGCATATCCAGGAAAAAAAATTGTTGCATTTATCAGGACTTGGACTCCAGTTACAGCAGTTGAATCGGTGGAGCTATCCAGAGCACAGTCCAGTCTTATTGGATGGGTTTCCGTTGGTACAGCTCAAGGATGTGGACAAGGTTCTTGGACAGGTTCATGAAACCACCTCTGAACTGGATCCTTGTCCCTCCTGGCTTATAAAAGCCAGTGAGGGAGGGATAACTGGCTGGCCCAGGAAGATCATCAATGTCTCTTTGTGAGAGGGAATGGCATCAGATTTGCCATCATCAATGTCTCTTTGTGAGAGGCAATGGCCACTTCTCAAGAAACCCTCCCCTGACCCAGAAAATTTGAACAACTATAGGCCAGTAGCAAATATTCTTTTCCTGGGCAAGGCTCTAGAGAAAGTGGTGCCAATCAACTCCAGGCAATCTTGGATGAAACTGATTACCTAGATCCATTTCAATCAGGGCTCAGGCCTGGATTTGGCATGGAAACAGCCTTGGTCCTCTGTATGATGACCTATGCCGGGAGTGAGACGGGGAAGCGCAACCCTGTTGGTACTACTGGACCTCTCCGCAGCTTTCAATACCATCAACCGTGGCATCCTTCTGAAGCAGCTAAGATGGGAGTGGGGGGCACTGCACGGCAGTGGTTTCGCTCCTACTTGGAGGGCCGTCTCCAGAATGTGGTGCTTGGGGAATATTGTTCAGCCCCATGGATTCTCCAGCATGGCATTTTTCAAGGGTTTGCTCTGTCCCCCATGCTATTCAACATCTACAAAAAACCGCTGAGTAGGGTCATCCAGAGTTTGAGTGTGTTGCCATCAGTATGCTGATGACATACAGCTTTATTTCTCCTTTTCATTGTCAGCAGGTAAGCCTGTGGATGTGCTAAACAGGTGTCTGGCTACAATAATGGACTGGATGAGGGCTAACAAGTTGAAACTCAGTCCAGACAAGACTGAGATGCTGTTGGTGAGTGATTCCTTTGATTGGATGGGAGGTGTTCAACCTGTTCTAGACAGGGCTGCCCTCCCCCTGAAGGAGCAGGTTCGCAGCTTGGGGGTACTCCTTGATCCACCTCTGTCACTTGAAGCTCAGGTGGCATCGGTGGTTCAGAGGGCTTTCTACCAGCTTTGGCTGGTGACCCAGTTGCACCCCTATCTGGACAAGGATAGCCTGGCTTCAGTAATTTATGCTCTGGTATTCCCCAAATTAGATTACAGCAACACACTCTACATGGGACTGCCCTTAAAGATGGTTCAGAAACTGCAGCTGGTGCAGAATGCGTCAGCTAGATTAATAACTGGGACCCAGAGGTCTGAATCCATAAGACCAGTTCTGGCCCACCTGCATTGGCTAGCTGTACGCTTCTGGTCCCAATTCAAGGTGCTGGTCTTAACCTATAAAGCCCTACCCGGCTTGAGACCACAATGTCTATCGGACCACCTCTCCCAACCCCAATCTACTGAGACACTACACTCAACATAAGAACATAAGAGAAGCCAATGTTGGATCAGGCCAATGGACCATCCAGTCCAACACTCTGTCACACAGTGGCCAAAAATACAGATCCCTTTGGGGCCTTCCTCTGGGTGCCAACCCCTTGAGAGGCTTGGAGGGTGGCAACCAGTGTTCCCTCTGAGTTAGTGTGAGCTAGCTCACAGTTTTTTAGCCTCCAGCTCACCCATTTTTGTCTTGGCTCAGGAAGGATGGCTCCAGAGAAAACTAATGTATGTGGTAGCCAAATCGCTTGCTCACAACTTTAATGGCGGCAGCTCACAAAGTAGAATTTTTGCTCACAAGACTTCATAGCTTAGAGGGAACATTGGTGGCAACTAAGGGGAGGGCCTTTTTGGTGGCTGTCCCCCATCTTTGGAACAACCTCCCTCCTGCGGCCCACCTGGCGCCAAATTTGCCATCTTTCCCACACCAGGTTAAGACAACCCTCTTTGTGGACGCCTTTACAGACCTCCTTGGCCATGCACAGACCTGATACGATTAACCAGGTACTTTCCTTTCACTTTGGATTAGGTCTTTTCGGTCTGGTCTATAGTTTTTAATGTTTTTCATGTTATCTTAAATACATTGAATTCTTAATGCTTTATCTATTGTATTTTATTGTTTTTATACTTCTTGTAAACTGCCCAGAGAGCTTCAGCTACAGGTTGTATAGAAATGAAATAAATAATAATTCCTGTTTACAGGCTTAAAAATAAAGTTGCATCCTAGGTTCCTATCTGCGACCTAGGAAATAAGTAGGCAAAATTGCCTAGATGACAGAAAGGCGAAATAAGCACCACCACGGCTTTTACTAAGCTTCCCAGGAACTTCTTAAACTAGTGTCCTGGGATCATTGCTTTATAACATTGCATGGAAAAGGGGCATCAAGTACTTGTGCTCAGACATTAAAAACCATTAATGGGTGAAAGTAGAAAATGAAGAATCACTTCCAGATCACCTAGATTCAGGAAGATGAGCTATATGAAGTACACCCACAGCTATAGGTTGTTTCAATTTTTATTTTGGAAGTTCATTTCAGATATAAAAAGTCAAAATTCTTACACCAGTCTTTAAAAGAAAGCCATGCACACAGTTCAAAATGTTTACAACTTAAATGGTAGTTTTTCCTTCAATTTTTTTACTTCTCAGAAGCATGTTGAGGAATTATTTCCAACATATTAACAATAATCTGTTTAGTTTTCAGCTGCCCTCCAGGATGACTGTTTCACTTTTAATAGCATCTATCACTTACATAAATACTCTTGCAGTAGTTTAGTGGCATGTTCCCAAGTTCAACTGTTCACGGTAACATGCTTCTACTATACTGAGTCTATATTTGTCTGGTAATGACCTCACAATCCAAGACTTACTAAATCTAAAACATGGATTAGTGTGTGGCATATGATCCAAATAAATCCTTATCCCTATGCAGGTAAAGCCAGGCACAGATTCAAAGGCCACTTAGAAGAAACAAGTCCAGGTTCCTAGTGCCACAAAAAACCCCTCACAATCTACTTTCAAATCCCTCCATTTTATTTGTCAAATCTGATCCTTTCATTGGAACTATATAATTATGATTTTGGCAGAAAACATCATGGCTGTCATCTTTGACAAGCATGTTGCACAGCCTATTCCTCTAAATGACTGGTTTTGGCAATGTCTATTAATTAAGTGTAACAAAGGTAGCTAAAAGCTTAGTGGATCTTTGTCATTCCAGTGTTATCATGTTGCAAGACAGATTTTGCAAGTCAGTTTTAGTAAGGGTCTTCATCGTAAGTTGCATAGACTGAAAAGGTCTGTACACCAAAATATTTACCATATGTGACACAGCAGGTTGGAATATTTATAAGCAATCACCTCTGATTTGGTTAGCATTGACAGCTGTACATTTTTACACAATACATAGTGTTAGAAACCAAAATAATCATGCATTACCAATATGCAGCTCCTACAAGATTGGCTTGTTTAAATTTCAAAAGTAAACTAGAGATGAAAGCAGCTGTGGGAACCATAAATCCAATCAATTTGCTTTAATGTAATGAACCAATGGCATTTCTCATTTTGTTTCCATGTGATCAGTTTCAAAGTGTTGAGAGATAAACGACTAATACGTGGGAATCTGGTACCAAAGTGCCAACTGAGAATGCTGAAGTTCTCATTTCAGGAAAAATGTATACTTTTTAGGAATCAGAAATTTCCCCAAACTGATTAGTGTGAGATTTTACATTGACGGGTGCTATTAGCATTCTTTTAATTTACATGAAACAGAATATGGAGAACGCCCTTTAAGCACAGCAGCCTAAAATGGCCTGCTGTTCCAGCAGTTCTATTCTGTGGCAGATATTCAAGTCTACTTTGAATTTTGGCTCTTAAAAGTAATACTCATGACTGATGTTCCTTGTTCAAATGCATTTATATATGGCACAATATTTATATTCCCAGTTTTTCTAGAGGGAAAGCTAATGACACCATTATTTCCCTTAAAAATTGTAACAGCACATGGATTAATTTATAGCAGCATTTTAAACAATGTTGAAGGTTGTGTAGGGTTGCCACCTTCAGCTCCAAAAGGGCTTCTGTGCCTTTAACAACTGTTTTCAGCAGAAATCCCTTAGACGATAACAGTGATATGAAAAAAACAAAACTAGGCTGTTTTAACTTTCTGCCTGTTATGTAGGTGCTAAGACACTAGAGCCCTAGGTGATAACCTAGTTTTGTGCGCAACACAGTATTTACATTACATTTACTTTTCACTTTACACCAGTTGGATTATTTACAGTGGGTTTATCTTACATAGAAACAATGAGAAGAGACAGTCTTCATGATAGAGGTAGTTTCTTTACCTCAGCCACAGTTCTGACTTTAGAGAAACAGGGAAGTTTAGTGGAAATGGTTTCAGAGACTTAAGTTTATAGAATCTGCATGTCCCTGTTTTTATGAGCAGAGATTAAAATAGGGCCAGGAATCATTTAAGTGTGTACTCTCTGCCTTTTCTTAATGCTCAAGCAGTTATCTTCCCAACACTGATCCAATTCACACAATTTCAAAGAAAGCAGGGATGGAACGCCTGCTATTGGAATGGCCAAGAAAGCTAACACTGACTTAAGCAAGAGGAGGACAAGCAGATTCTAACAGGGGTTGGTGTGTATGCACCTCAACAATCTGGCTGTTTGGCTAAATGTTGTCAGCAAGAGCAGTATGAAGTCTTTGGCAAAGACAAGTCCACCTGGCACTGCTCTGGTTAGGCTCTTCATGTGAAATACTAGGGAGGAGGAAGCTTCCTGAAATAGAAGAAGGCACTTGCTGTTGATTTCCACTGCCTCTTTACTCCTCCAGCTAACTATGTTAAAGTAGGGAAATAATAATGACAATACTAAAAAGTTTCCCCAAACTAATGGTTTGATTTTCAGGAAATTTACAAGGAAGAAAAATTAAGCTATACTCAAAAGCCAAATTACAAGTTCACTCTTATTTTTACCAGGTATTTAAGATAACTATATTTTAACTGTATTTTACTTTAAAGGGCCATTTAAGGCATCTTTAATTCCCTGTATGGCTTTGGCTTATTAAATATTATAAATTGCTAAAAACAAAAATAGGCCTGAACATACAAAGTATTCATACTCAGGGTTTTGATGAGTATACACATAGCACATTACCACCAAAAGACATTTCTCCTTGTGATGGCATACAAGAAAGTAATTCAGATTTTATCTTACAGTAGAGGGCAGCCCAGAAGTCTGTGTAGAAGTGACATAAAGAGAACTGTTACCAGGATGGGAAGAGACCACAGAATTTCCATTGGTTGGTGAACACCCTAATTTCAGTTTTTCCAAGTACTCTGCATGGACAGGCTTGTGACACTGAAGGACCTTGATAGCATCCTCAACTTTAAACCACTCTCTTTTCCTGCCTATGGAAAGAATACACAAAATAAGTTTCAAAGGATGACTAGTGTGCACACTGAAATTTGATAAACAGTATTTACTGCAATTCCTAAAGTTATTCTTTGTACACACTACAGTATCTAACACTGCAGAGGTGGGCCAAATGTAGCAAGCAAAATCATGAAAAGCAAGGACATTAAAGGCAGCCATGATCCTCAGCTGGGTTCCAGAAATCCCTGAGCTGGTCTGAGGTGCTGAATCTTGAACATCTAGTTTCTACAGTTCAATGAATGGTTCAGTGACAGACTATCAGTGACAAACTGGTGTCTACTTTTCATGCAGTATGTTAATTATTCACAAATAAATATGCTAATCAACTTATCCATATGCCCCTTTGCACAGGAACAAGTTAGATGTCCTTATTTACTGCTTGGTCTACTGCTTCACCTCTTAAAATTATTGGTTCATTAATATGTCCTTTCTGAATATCAATGCAGTACTTTACTCAAAATACAGCAGGTAGAACAGTTATAAATTATTCCAGCACAGGAACCAATCAGAATGGTGCTCTAAACAACCCAGGAGGAGTTTTGGGCTGGGGAGCATCAGTCCATTGAGGTTTTGACAATTGGGAGCTGGAGGTCTGGTGGGAGAAAGGACAAGGAACCTAGAACTGAAAGAGTGATGGAATTACAACTGGGTGTTCTGTGGGGTAACTGTAACGTTTAACAACAACATTAAAAGTAGAAAGCCTGCCTCAAAAGACTATCTTTCCCTGGAATGTACTGTTTAAAACCTGCCACCCTACTTCTCTACATTATCTCTGTGATCACCTCAATTTGTCCTTCTTTTTCAAATAAACTTCCAAGTAAACCATCCTGTTTCCTATCACTTTATTCTCTTCCTTCAGTTTCTGGCATGGGTGGGTTTATACCCAGACCCAGATTTTATCTTCTTGTACCGTTATTCCTGCTAAAATTCCCCAGGGGAAGGCAGGAAAGAGATGGAAAATGGAAGGTGATTCCCAGGAAAAATTCAGACCAAATTTTTTCAACAAATTTGCAATTTAGAGTGTCTTCAAAGATGGAGACATTCAGAAGGCAGTGAACAAATTAAATATAAAAATGATCTCTTTCCACAAACCACTTTTCAGTGCTTTCAAGCGAACTGTATTAGTGTTAAAATAATCTGGTTTTAGTTATTCTCAGTTATGTCTGGGAAAATGTTAAGTCTATACAATTTTAGCAGCAGGATATTGCATGTTTGATACCAGTTACACGAGAGATTTGCTAAAAATAGAGCTGTTCCTACAAACAGCATTATAAATAAGCACATGAGGAAAAAAGTCTTGCCTATATTAACTGAATCTTCCCAGTCTTCCAGGATTTCAGTCACTGTAAGAACATAAACATAAGTTCTATGCTTCCGGTCTTGATTCTGCTTCAATACGGAGAAAAAGGAAAAACACACACATTTTAATTACACTTGCATGACCAATGAACCAACCTTAAGTGCAGTGCTGTCCATATGTATACAGAAATAACTTTTATGTCTCCTAAGATTATAGTAAACTACTCATTTTGTTTAAAGACAATAGGGCACAACTGTGTCTAGCAATGTGTACGTCATTAGCAATCACAGACCACAAACATACTTTGTCCATTGACTGAAAACCAATAAAGGCATGAACACTCCAGTCTGAAGCACATTTCCTTGGGAGTCATGCTTACTGCTTTCATGGGAAATTATGGTTCAGTAGGAATTACAATTTGAATGAATTTCATAAAATCAATCATTTGTACAGGGTACAAACAGGGTTGGATCTAGCCAGCTCTATTACTCAATCCTGCATAATTCTGCTTCTTACTACAACCCCCAACTCTTGTCCATGTAGGTCCCATAATCACCAGCATAGCTGTCTTGGTGGGGACCCCATTCTCCCTTTCTGACAAGTGAAAAAGCTGGTCTCCTGCATTCACATATTAAGTTCTTACTCTACAATGCAGACCTTCAGTGTTTTCTGGAGAACTGCATACACCTATCCCTCTCACAACCTATATATATTATGGTAAACTACTTGTTTTGTTTAAAGACAACTATGACTGCCCTGTCAACTTTCCTCCCACAGAGGCAAGATTTTCCCTCCATTTTTCTTTCCCTTTCTGACTGAGCAGCCCGAGTTATCTGTTTTCTTCTGCCCCACCCTGTCTGGCTGTCTCACCCCATCTCAGTATGGTATTTTACTGCTGGCTCAGCCCAGGAGCCTGAGAGAAGGGTCAGGAATCACCCTTTAATTTAAACCACTGAAAATGGCACTTGAGACATTTTGAAAATCAAAATTAACAAAATATTTTATTGAACGTAGAGGGGAAAGGTCAGGTGAAATCAGGGGTTGAAAATTTCTAAGGTAAAATCAGTACATGCACAGACTTTAGTTCTTATGTTTAAGGCTAATGAGTTTCTTAAGCTTTTCACAGTGACTTAAATCTTTATGTTGAGAGCAATGTTCCCTCTAAGCTATGGAGTCCTGTGAGCAAAAATTCTACTTTGTGAGCTCCTGGCATTAAAGTTGTGAGCAGGTGATTTGGGCTACTGCATAAATTAGTTTGCTCTGGAGCCCCTCCTTCCTGAGCGAAGACAAAAACGTGTGAGCCGGAGGCTAAAAGACTGTGAGCTAGCTCACACTAACTCAGCTTAGAGGGAACACTGGTTGAGAGGCTTTTGTTCCAGTGTTTTCCCCAAACACTTCAGTATACTTTCTTTGAGTATTCTCTAACTCTTTTGCTTTCCAGAAGGCTGGTACACTTTTTCCAGGACCCAAACCCCTTCTCTTGAAACACCAGTACTTGTCTTGAGTTTTTAACTGACTCTTAAGGTCTCTAAAGGCAATTTGTAACCACACCAGGCCAGGGACCTCTGCACTCTTCAGAGCTAACTCCCTGTTGGACTGGGTAGCAAAATTCTCCTCCCACTAGAAGATCTTTCCCCTTTCTTTGGCATGAATGGGAGTCTTCGCCTACTTCCCAAACTTCCTTGCCAACTTTCCCCCCGTTCTCCTGTCTGTGAACTGCTCTCAGTTAGGGCTGAATTCTGAAACTGTCAGTTCTTGACTTTTTTCAACTGGGGCTGAAATCAGACTGAATTCTCCTCAGCATCCAGTTCAGAAGTCTTTCTCTGTTTGCTACCCAATCAGACTCCTTGGAGCAGTATGTCACTCAAGGCTCTCTGTCTCTGTGAAGAATTAACCGTTCACAGTCCTTCATCTGTTTGTACAGCACTTCTAAGCTTTTAAAAAGTGCAGTCCTCTCACAAAGAGACATTTTACAGTCTTCGACGAGTCATCTGGAAAAAAGCTTTTGGCTGTGTGTGTAAAGCCGTAATAAATGTTTAGCCTCTAAGATTCAATTGAAGGAGCAATTCTAAGCAACTCAACTCATTTATTTAATCAAACAGTAATATGTAATATGGAAAGCAACTATGATTTGTAATTTAGCTTATAATTAAACAAAGCCTTTTATTCAAACAGTATATAACAGATAAGTGATAAGGTTTACAGTATAAAGGGGTTGGAAGGCAATTAAGTTGTTTTAACTTTAAAGAGTGGGCAAGTCCTCTCACAGGAGGAGGAAAGGCTAAGTTCCTTTCTGTCGAGTTTTTGGTCCTAGGAATGAGAGGCAGCCCTCCATTTGGTTTTCTTTTTTAGGTGAAGTTGGCCTTTCTGAAGAATAAATTGGAAGTATCTAATAGTAAATAGTTAACTGAAGAGTGTCCAAAGTTATGTTAATATATGTATTGTAACTAATATGAGTATGGAAGAATAATTTAGGAAACTGAATTGAAATACATGTAACGGGTGGTACACGATAATAGGAGTCAGAATAGGAAGTAATTCTTGTTTTGTAATTAGGTATAATAGGAGTTAGTGGATGAGCCGGAGAACACTTTCTATGAATAAAGGGGGTGAATAATATAATAGATTGTTGGGAAAATTAATATTTTGTATTATTGTTCACTATAAAAATTAATAAACTGTAAATGAAGGGGGAAAAGTGCAGTCCATCACAACGACAGGGCACAACTGTGTCTAGCAATGTGTATGTCATTAGCAATCACAGAACTGCATACACCTATCCCTATCTCATATTTATATATTATTTTTACATTAATGTGACAATATTCCTGTCTCAAACTGGCTTTCTTGCACATAGAAAAGAGAACCTTAAAACTTCAGAGTACTTAAATTTCCAAGTATATATCTTTTTAAGGAAAGCTCACCTCAAATATTCCCAGCAATCTGCCTAGTTTTCCCTTCACTCCAGCCTGTAAAAATAAAAATAAAAAGACAATCAGGTTTCTTTTCTCTACCTTGTGGCAATTTATTAAAAATACTTATATACCCACCTTTGTACCAGGCACCCCAGGACCCAAGGCAGGTAACAATATAAAAATATTAAACAATTTACTAAAACATTAAAATGCATTAATAACAAAACTAAAACCTGTCCCGCTCAGCAGGGTATCCCTCCTTTGTCTAGATTCAGACAGCTTCAAAAGTCCTTGGAAACAGCTGTTTTGCTTCCTTGCCAGAAACCTGGGCGGGTAAGCCACAGAAAAAGCCTGAGCCTGGACCATAGCAGAACACGCCTTAGAAAATGGAGGAACTAATAATAGACCACGGTGCGAAGAGCAGAAGTGCAACATGGAAATATGCAGGGAGAGGCAGGCCTTCAAATATGTAGGCCCCAGGTCAACACCTTGAACTGGAACTAGAAATTAATCAGCAGGCAGTGAAGGGACCTCAGAATAGAAGTGAAAGGGTCCTGTTGGTTAGCCCCAAGTAATAGATAAGCTGCTGCATTTCACAACAGCTGCAGCTTCCACATCATCTTCAAGGACAGCTTCATGTACAGAGCATTACAAAAAATCCAAAAACCTAGCCTTGAGGTTACTGATGCATGGGATCAACATGGCCAGATTAGACATCTGCAAATTAGCTTCCTAATTAGTAGCTGGAAAAAGCACCTCTTTCTCCAACAAGAAACTAGGATCCAGCAAGACTCCCAAGCTTTTAATGAAGTCTTTCCCCAAAAGCTGCACCCCACTGACAGTAGGGAGAACAATCTCATTTGAAGCACTGACTCGTCCAGCCATCATCAGCTCTGTTTTATCTTGAATCGATTTCAGTTGAACACCACACTGAGCACTGGGCCAAGACAGAGACAACAGCAACAGGTGGCTTACTCAGAGTAATATACATTCAGATGTCATTGGCATATTGATGACAACCTACTTTAAAACTGTGGATGACCTCAATCAGGGGCCTTACAGATATTAAGCCCATGAAGTAACAGAGCCTTGTTGTGCTCCCTATCAGCTTCCAAAGGTATGATTCAGCACGTTCCACTTCAGCCTTTTGTGAGTATAGATTGGAGCCATCTCAACACCGCTGAGCCCAGATCCACCTCACCTTCTAGGCACCTCAGCAGTATCACATGGTCCACAGTATCAAAGGCTGCTGACAAATCTAGCAACAGCAATAGAGGTACATTCTCTTTGTCCCCAAGTCCTATTAAAGCCGTCTCTGTCTCAAACCAAGGCATAAAAAGACCAAGGCCAGATGTCTCATCCAAGTATTTCTGGGATTGCTGTGCCACTACCTGTTCAATAATCTTTCCCAAGCTGACAAGCAGCTGTGTTGTACTTACAATTTAACAACTACATTATAAATCATTTACAACTTAATGCCTCCCCGCACCCCACTGCAGCTCTGCCA
Source organism: Gekko japonicus (assembly GCF_001447785.1). NCBI lineage: Eukaryota > Metazoa > Chordata > Lepidosauria > Squamata > Gekkonidae > Gekko > Gekko japonicus. The sequence goes on along the minus strand of NW_015160852.1, from coordinate 640,979 downwards.
TGCCCCCCAAAGCTCTCATGGTTCCCAGCATTTCAGGGAGCTTAGAACTGCTGGGGGAGAAGGAAGGCAGGGAAAAATTCACCTGTGAATATCTTGCATCTAATAGGCTCTATTCCAGAACACTGGGAGAACAAAGCTAGTTTTAAGAGCATCCAAAGATCTAGACATTTAAAACAACAATCAACAAGCATGATATCAGCATTAAACAGGACATCCTGAAAGTCTCAGGTAATGGCAAGGTAGATCCCATATACAAGTCTGGTCCTGCAACAAAAAGAGTTTGTACCATATATGAATTTAATATTCCAAAACAGTTTTCTGGCCTTGAGTACAGACTGATAGTTTAATCAGAGATGAGTAGGGATGTGCAAAAAAAAAAAATTCGGTAAAATTCGGATTCGGGTTTATTGGACCCGAATTTTTTCGGGAAACCCGAAAAAACCCGAATATCTATACCGGTAAAGCATAGATATCTGAAAATTTTCGGGAATCCCGAAAAATTCGGGTCCATTGTAACCAATGGGGCCATTGAAGTCAATGGCAAAAATCCTCTTGAAACTTTGCGGGGGGCTGGGGGGGAGGGGGTTTGGGTTTTTTTCGGGAAACCCGAAAAAACCCGAATATCTATACCGGTAAAGCATAGATATCTGAAAATTTTCGGGAATCCCGAAAAATTCGGGTCCATTGTAACCAATGGGGCCATTGAAGTCAATGGCAAAAATCCTCTTGAAACTTTGCGGGGGGCTGGGGGGGAGGGGGTTTGGG
>NW_015160852.1:634170-637375 GCF_001447785.1 Gekko japonicus | reverse complement strand
CAAACCCCCTCCCCCCCAGCCCCCCGCAAGGTTCCAAGAGGATTTTTGCCATTGACTTTAATGGCCCCATTGGTTATAATGGACCCAAATTTTTCGGGAATTTTTTTCGGGATTCGGACAAGCTCATAAATTGCTAATTCGGGATCCCAAAAGCCGAAAAAAGCCGAAAATCGTTATTTTCGGCTTTTTTTTCGGTTCGGGATCCCGAAATGCACATCCCTAGAGATGAGCTTCTAATGTAAATCAGCAAATACAATCTCTTTTGATAAGCTATTATCAGGCCTTACAGCCGACATGTCATGAACACCAAAGCAGCACAAAGCAGAGTACTGCTGCCAGCCATCAGCCTGTAGTAAACAGCAACCACTCCACTCAGTCCAAGTCTCATAAAAAGCTGACCAAGTTACTGCTACTGCTGGCATGCAATGTCTGGAAAAAGGGAAGACTGACAACAGCAACTTCATGCTATGCATAATTTTATTTATTTATTATTGTCCCAAGGGCGGGACTCGCACCCCCCCCCCCAGGACCGGAGTCGCCGAGCCTTGCACGAAGCCGGGCGGACGGGGCACGATCACCCCGACACTTACCCAGGCAGCGGGGCGAGGTGGAAGGAGCTGGTGTTGTGGGGAAGGAACGGAGGTGAGGTGTCTCCACAGAGGGAGAAAGCCAGCAACGGTGGGGAGGGCGGTGTTGGCGTAGGAAGCGACGACATGGGCACCTGCGGAGGCCCAAAGATGTTGGGCGGCTCTGAGGTGGCACGCCCACACAGCAGAGCTCAGTGGCCGGGAGCTGAAAGGGCCGGGAGAATGGCCACACCCAGGGGTGAGCGTCCCAGGTTTTGTAAGGGGGTGGAGCCAGGAGCGGAGGAGGGCACGGGAAGAAGCAGGGCCCACCGGGAAGAGGGCTGGGGAAATATAAGGGGGAAGGAGGAGGAGGCCGGGGATGACTCCTGGATGCAACGCAGCCTAGAGAGACGAAGGGCAGCATCCAGCAGGGAAGGGTGTGAGGAACGGTGAGTTAACCTTCCCCACCCTCCAGGTGTCTGAGGCCACTACCCTCCATTGGGCAAGGAGAAGGGAGTGGGGATCAACATGGCTGGAGTCGGCGGACTTGGGAGCTCGAGCGAAGAGGACAGCGAGGGGTCGTCCTCGAGCTCCTGTGACAATTATATCAGATGTTTATACTGCCACCCTGGCAAGCAGGCTCTATATCCCTTTTGTATTAAAATTAATAGCTATTACATGCATTGCTCTCTCTATGGTTTGAGTCAGACCAATGTCAAGCTGTGGTTGGATGCTATGTGAAAAAAACTGGAAAAGGCCTCAAAATCATCTGCTCTCTTTGCTTTTGTTTTGGGGAAAGTGATAGTTTCCCACTATATACAAACAGTTCAGGGACAAAGAAGTAAATAGTGATATACAAAGAGAGGCAGAAGCAAATGAACTAGAGGCTTGTTTAAGTAGCATTAAACCATATTTTAGAGTTCTAGTATATTGCATTTTTATCCCCAATTCCCTCCAAGGTCAGGATAGCATACAGGGTTCCTTCCTTCTACCATTTTTCTTTACAACAACACAAGTAGATTAAGCTGACAGAGAAAGTATAACTGACCCAAAGGCCACCCAGTGATAGGGAGCAGGACTCTGAACTTGGGTCTCCCAGTCCAATATTCTAACCACTGCAGCACAGCAACTTTCCAACATGAACCAACCCTGTAAAAGTCCAAATCCAATAGGGGACATCAGTGCTCATCTCAGATGTTGAGCTCAAATGGTTTACCTCTTCATAGACTTCTCTGACTGCAGCACCACCTGGTTCTTCTTCTGGTTCCATTCCTCCACCTGGAACAATCCATTGATCTGGATACCGGCTGCTGCTTACTAGCAGAACCTAAGAAAAGACAAATGCATTTTATAAAGCCTTCAATAAATACTACACTATTGAGATTTCTTTTTGACAGCACACTTACATTGCCTAAGATCACAGTACAAAGCAAACTGTATTTAGACAAAATAAGCAAGGTGTTAATATTGTTCCCAGCAGCAACTGAAAAACTGCAGACTCTAAGAATAGTGTACTCTTCTCTCTAGCGTTAAAAAGAAAGGAGTCTTGACATGTCTATATCAGATAGTTATAAATAATGCATTTTAGTTCAGAACACATCTTGTTCAAGCTATGCTGTCCTAATATCAATGCTATTCAAAGTCACCTTACTGAAATCAGGCATTTGTTACCCCTATAGAAATTAACAAAAGGTTGTTGATTCAAATTCTCGGGGTTTTTTGTTCAGTATGATTGTCTTGCACTGACTACAGACGTGTTTTACCGAGTAAATGAAAAGCAGTATCAACTTTACAAGGACTTCACTTCTTATAGCATGTGGTAGGCTTGTCTGATCTTTATTAGGTACTAGGAATAAGACCCATTGTGGAAATAAATACAACAAGCTCTAGAAAGAGGCTCTGAGAGAGTGCCAAGGCCTTGGGCACTCAGCGTCAATGTGCTGTGGCGACCTCAGCAGGGTATAATGACACAGAGTCCACCATTTTCTCCAGAGGAACTGATCCGCTACCTGAAGAGCAGTTGTAATTTTGAGTGATCTCCAGCCCTCACCTGGAGATTGGCAACAATTGTTACCCAGGAGGAAATGGCTGGTCTGGAGGGTGGAGTCTATGGCATTGTACCTGTCTGAGGTCCCACCCCTCCTCAAACCTCACCCTCTCCAGGCTCCAGCCCTCAAATCTCCAGGAATTTCCCAACCTGGAGTTGGCAACCCTATCTCCTTCCCAGCCAAGCATCAACCTGCCATTATCTGCCCCTCTGATTTCAGCCTTGCATCTCCTCCCCCCTCCCTCCTAGAGATCAGTTGTAATTCTGAGTGATTTCCACCCCTCTCCTGAGATTGGGAACAGTGGTTCCCCAGAAAGGAATGGCTGGTTGGGAGGGTGGAGTCTATGACATTGTACCTGTCTGAGGTCCCACCCTTTCTCAAACCTCACCCTCTCCAGGTTCCATCCCTCAAATCTCCAGGAATTTCCAACCTGGAGTTGGCAATCCTATCTCCTTCTCAGCCCATTATCAACCAACCTTTATTTCCCCCTCTCTTCAACTTTCCATGCCCCCCCCACACACACCTGCAGCCTCTCCCGTGCTCTGAAACCCTGACTGCCAGAGTCCACCATTTTCTGTGCTCTGAAGCCCT
>NW_015160852.1:608808-633215 GCF_001447785.1 Gekko japonicus | reverse complement strand
TCCCTACACACAACCCTCTATCTCTGGAGTTTGTGGGCTCAGGATAGGATCTCTCCTTGGACTGGCTCTGCTTCAGTCTCTTTGTCTCTTGCCCCAGAGAGCAGGGAAGCTTCCATTCATTCCCCAGTCCAGCTGACTATGGAGAAATGCTCCCTCTCAGCTTTGGAGTCTTGCGAGCTAAAATTCTACTTTGTGAGCTGCTGGCATTAAAGCTGTGAGCGAGTGATTTGGCTGCTACATAAATCAGTTTGCTCTGGAGCCCTCCTTCCTGAGCTAAGACAAAAACCTGTGAGCTGGAGTCTAAAATACTGTGAGCTAGCTCACAGTAACTCAGCTTAGAGGGAATACTGCTGTGGAGTGGCTGAATTTCTGCTGCCTCCAGGGTTTCCCCACATCTCTGGCTTGTGGCCTAGCTGGAGTCTATATTGATGCTGCCCCGCCCCAAGGTCCCTCTTTTCCCGCACTTTTTGGTGCAGCTGGGAAGTGTAGGCCAGCAGGTGAGGAAGGCCCCTCTCTGGAACTACAGCTCAATTAAGTCTTCTGGGGGAACATTTTAAACACACAGACGGCAGTCATCTCACAGGTACAGATAACTGCCATTTCGTTACACCTACCAACAGCTACTGAGGGGAAAAGTTAGTCTCACACAGGAGGCAACTGTCTTCGTCAAGAGAGAAAGCTGTCTGCCAGAAATTCTGAGAGGGCCCAGGGGCTGAAGGAGTGTGCGGGGAAGAACAGCAAACCCAGCATCCGGCCAATGGCACGCGAGTACTCTTGAGTGGCGGCTGATGGGCCAATGGCTGAGGAAGGGCATTTTACAGCCAATGGGAACACATGGAATGTTGCCAGACTAAATTACAATTATGTATAAGGAGAGATTTCAAATATCTGTATGCTGCTTTTTGGTCAAGAGGCTCCACAGGGCAGGTTAACTGATGTAAACATGCCACACAACATAACAGCAGTACAACAACCATAATCACAAACAGACCTAATTTAAGAAATAATTTTTAAAAACAGTGAAAAACTATTCATTTGTACCCTTAAAGGCTTTTTTTTTAAAAAAAGGGTATAATTCAACTACATTAACAACGCTAAAGTAACGACGGCTGAGCTGTGTATGTAGCATATATCCATGGATAATCAGTTACTAATCAGTTACTTTAATGGATGGTCCATAATTTCCATTAGGTTTACAGTGCAGAATAAAGATATACCAATGGTCTTGGGGTTTGTTCAGAGGACAGTAAAAGTAGAATACAAGTTCAAAATATCCATGTACTATAAATATTTTCTGAAGAAAAGTACAGTAATTATGTAGGCCAAGAGATTAAACAGGACACCAAATATTCCACACTTTCAGGGGAGTAATGAGCCCAAGGACTATATATTTTTTCAAACAGTACTCAGATACAGAATATTTTTTATTTATTTATTGCTAAATTTATACTCTACCCTCCCAGCCAACGCCAGCTCAGGGCAGCTTACAGAAGAATAAAAACAACACTAATATCAATAATCCTAAAAGAATATAAAACAATTTAAACATTAAAAGGTGCTAACAGATGGTTGATACTAATGCTATTAGAAAAATAACAATTTAAAATTAAATTTGAGCCACTGCATCCGAAATTTCTATATTTCTTAGCAGGATGGGACCAGAGTGTTCCATTTTCTTCCAGACAAGGAGAGGTGCTTTTAAAAAAATATCCAAATCACAAATACTCTCATATCCCTTAGTTACAGCAAGTTAGTTATTTTTGAGTAATATATTTGTTGGAAGATGTTCTTCTAATGCAAGCTTCCTTCAGAAAATTCCACGTTTTTTCAGCAGTCAGGCTATTGTTAACTACATGCATCTTTTATACTGCTTCACATATTAAGAATTTGTTACAAATACAGAACAGTACTTTTGAACTCTGAATCAATCAAATTTATTGTTACAGTCAACGACCAGTGCACTGCTGAGTCTAGATTCAAGGTGGGGCAACATTTTTCTTGTAAACATGAGTAGACAAGCATGTGGGTTATAGCTTTCACTGAGGACTCCAAAACACCAACCCTTGACCTTCCCTTGGGTCTTTTATTGCTGAAATATAGAGAACACTAGAAACGTGGGTAGATCAAGATGAGTAGCTGCATTAGTCTGTCTGTAGCCGTAGAAAAGAACAAGAATCCAGTACATCTGTCTATAGTAGTAGAAAAGAGTAGGAGTCCAGTGGACCTTAAAAGCTAACAAAACTTGAGGCAGGGTATGAGCTTTCTGAAGAAGTATCTGAAGAAGCGAGCAGTGAATCATGAAAATTCATAGCCTGCCACAAACTTTGCTAGTCTTTAAGGTGCTACTGGACTCTTGCTCTTTTCTACTAGCCATGCCATTCCTGAAAGAAGTAGCGTTACTCAGGGCTATTTTGGGGCAGGAACGCACAGGAACGGAGTTCCGGCTGGCTCCCAAGTTGGCCACGCCCAGCAGGAACTCATTAGCATAATAGGCCACACCCAACATCAGAAACTCATTAGGATTGGCCACATTAGGGGTGTGTGGCCTAACATGCAAAGGAGTTCCTGCTACAAAAAAGCCCTGGGTTTTGACAACAAACAAGGTAAACAGAATAAGAAGCAAAAGGTGGGTGTGGCTAGATGAGCACACTTCTGGTAACATGGGGGTGTGGCCTAATATGCCAATGAGCTGTGCTGTCAGGGGTGTGGCCTAATATGCTAATGAGTTTCTGCTGTTGGGTGTGGCCTATTATGCTAATGAGTTCCTGCTGGGCTTTTTCTACAAAAAAAAAGCCCTGGCGTTACTGAAACCAGAATTCTGCAAGAGCCCACTTATAGACACACAGCACTCTAGGTAAGCCTGATGTCAGACTGTCTGCAAAGAAGAGATGGTCTACCTCATAGTCCAAAGCTGGCCAACATGGTCCACAAAAAGGGTAAGTCTAGAAGGGCTCTGTGTGTGTGTGTGTGTGTGGTCATATGTCTCTGTGTGTATCTGAACTCTAGAAGTCACATTTAAAAACAAGGTGAAAATTGAGATTCAGAGCTACCTAGTAAAAAGCAACAAATACTAGCCTAGGCCACAAATGAGGTTAACACTAGACTTGCCAACCTCCAGTTGGGACCGGGAGATCTCCTGGACTTAGAACTGTTTTCCAGCCTACAGAGATCAGTTCCCCTGTAGAAAATGGCTTACTTGAAGGGTGAACTCTATGGCATTATGTCCTGCTGAGGTTCCTCCCCTCCCCTCCCCACCCCTCCCCACACCCCACCCTCTCCAAGGCTCAACCCCCAAATCTCCAGGAATTTCCCAACAGGGAGCTGGCAACCCTAGTTAACACTCTGAACTGAAAGGCCAAGATAATATTAGGGTGCTTGGACCTTAGAATCTACAGTGAATAACATATTAGCTAAAAACAAATTCTGGAAACTGATTTGTTTACTTTAGCTTGAAAGCCAAGACAGGTACTGAAGGGTTCATATTCCTACAATTACACCTGGAAATTTCCTATTGTAGTGCAGGGTGGGGCAGGGGGACAAACAGAAGAGTTAAGATGCAATTAGATTACTATACACAAACACCATTTTAGAAGCTAGATTTGTCACATGTTTACTTCTGTAAAAGCCAAATGATACTTTCATTTTTTTTGTACTTACTAAACTAGTGCTTTCTATAGTCACGAGTTAATGCAAACAACAGCATTATTCTTCTACACAGGCAGCCTTAGCTTAATGAAACTGATTCAATCAGCATTTATCATTCACCATATGCTTGGACAGAAATTCCAGTTTACTAGCACAGAGAGGAAGAAGTCATTGTTTGGTCTGGCAAGAGCTTAATGTACCGCTTTATATTATTACACAAGCTTCAGAGCTATGACATATGAGAATACAACACTACAGTCTGAGTAAATGACTAACATTAATGAAGAAAATGTATATGTTTACAGTGGGGAAAAATTAAGACAGTAAATTTGGCATCACAAGACAAAATTACTTCAAATTAAATCTGACAAATAAAATCTCACACTGATCACATTCTTAACCATATCAAAGGTATATAACAATGGCATCAGCTCATGTACTATTTTATATTTTCAAGATTAGATAATCAGTACAAGAAGAGAAACCGTAAAAGATACTGTTCTTTAGAGCAACCTTGGGAAAAGGTGGTATTTTCATGAATCCAAAAGTATACCTTATTTATGAATAATAATTTTGGAGGATTACCTTCCGGAAAAGTTTGATCTAGTCATACAAGGAATGATCCAGAAGGGTTATTTATATCCATCATGCCATCTGTTAACAGTGTTGGATTTATCTTTCTTGCCAGAGGATGCATTGGCAACACCAAGCTCTCTCAGAACTACAAATGGCAATTGTGCCCAGAATAAGCTATCCACAAAGCATCTAGGGACATATATGAATGCTTCAAATATATTTAATACTATTAATGGCCAACAATATATTTCTGACCCATCTACAAATATTCTGACCCATCTACAAACATTTTCACTCTGTTTTATTCTACATTTTAACAAGCTAATTGCTGATATAGTTTTGGATTGGACGAATGGACATCTTTAAACTTGTCTTCATGGGGCAAAGTAAATATACTCAACATAAAATATAAATTATCCTAGATAAACTATTATTTATGTGCAATTCCCTTCTACATACCATGCAGATATAGTCATAAAATTAATACTTTGTTTCAGAAATTTATGTAGGGTTCCTTACTGCCTCCGATTTCTTTAAAGAAGACACACAACCTCCATTCAATAGAGGAGGATCTTGTTTCCCTGATCTTCGTTTATGTCACCAGGCATACTTATTAACTTGTACTAATAATTGTGATTGCTCCTTGCAGTTAGGCTATCCATCTTGGGCTCTTTTGGAGGCTTCTTGTCTGGGGCCACTCTCTAACAAGAATGCATTAGGGTCTACTTATGCTATAGTGGATCCTGTTTCTCCTGCAGATTTTGCAGCTAGAAAACAATGTTGCATAATGTCAAGACAATATCAATTTGATCCATTAACATTATGGGTCAATCCAGACCTACAAATTGGGAAGACATTTTAAAAAAATTATTATTTTAGGGAAGGCTTGGGCCGATAGGGTTTTTTTTTTTACATTGACCAACTGATGAACTATGATGTGTTTTTGTCATTTTCTTAGCTGAGGTCTACATATGACTTTTATCAACCTTTTTTGAATGGAAATATTTACAATTGCAACATCTGTTGGTATCTAAATATGGCCCTGCTCTGTCAAGAGATCAGGCCTTTTCCACAGTCCTTTGTTCAAAATTCAAACAATGGCTCACGCTGAGACCTAGGAAAAAATATGGGAGCTTTCTGCTCCCTGAGAAACCAAGGTCATGCTGACTGCAGCTTCAGAGGGAGACATAAGGATGGTGGGAGGTTTTCACAGGTGCTGGGTAGATAATCAGGCTGAGCAGTTTCAGGGCCACCAGAGTGGGCCTTCACATCCTATCTCATTAACACAATGGCCTATGGTTTGTAGGAAGGTGTCTGCTTAACTGGATTTGATACATCTGCAGAGTGCCAGAGCTAACTAGCAATCTTCCCTGATACGTTGAGTCACTTGGTGGGTTGTTATATTACTGGGCCTGCACTTGATTGGTCAATCAGAATCATGCCAATGCAGGTTGTGAGGCATAAAGGAAATATCTTTCATTCTAGTTTTGCCCTTTGATTCATACACAACTAGCTTTGAGACATTTGTTTCTGCATGGACCAGAACGACTGGGCACCTGATTGACTTTTGACTTTTAGAACTATCATGGATTCAGTTTTCTCAGGGTAACATCTAGATTGGAACCAAAGCTTGTAAAAGTGCTTCAGATAGTTATTTAGCTTTATTGTTTTTATCCTCATTGTTCAATGCTCTTTTATTGCACAGTCATGAACACTCTTAAAAAATCACTTTAATTATATTTTGTGGGATCCAGTACTTTGGCCTATATTGGCTACAGCTACCAAAATGTTTTGAAACTCACCTTGTGAGAGTACAACCTAACAGGGTTGACTTCCTTGATCTTCATCCCAGGAGGGCTTCATCCCTTGGCCTCTAGCTGTCTGGGTAGTTAACAGGCGGGCACGGGAAGAGGGCACTGCCAGCTGCCGTTTCCAGGCTGTGGCTTCCAGCGCTGGCGGCTGGCCAGAGTGCTGCTGTCAGAGGGGGCTATAATGTGGGGGGGGGCTATAATGTGGGGGGGGGGCTCGGAGGGGCCCTGCCTACCGGACTCTGGTTTTTCTGCCCGTCCGGAGCAGCACACTGGGAAGGGAGACTGGCTGAGGTAGCAAGCAGAGGTTTCTCTGGCGCCCGGTCTCGGCCCCCGGCTGCGGCTCCAGGAAAGGCGAGGTGACTCGGGCCAGCGGGGCGGGCGCTGGTGGCAAGGTGAGCCGCAGAGAAGGCAGGCGAGGGACAGCGGTGGCGGTTACCACGGTGGGCACCAGCGTGGTGCCATGGGTGGGTGCCTACTTCGCCTTCAAGCAGAAGGTGCTGCTGGGGCCCTCCGAGTGGCTGCACGCCTGCGTGTGCCTCCTCTATGGCCAGCTCTGGTGCCTAGGTAGGTCACTCAGAGGGGAGCCCATCCCAACAAGCTCTGAGGGCTGGGAGCCCAGTCGAGGCTGCGGGGGGGGGGACCGCCACCTTGTTGGGTTTGCACAGTTGGGGTGTCAGAGAGGGACCTTCGCTGCCACCTCCTCCAGTAGGCGGGGAATCCCGGCTTGTCATATTTGGGGGAGAGGTCTCCTGTGTCCTGAAAACTCCCTGCAAGTGGAAAGCTAGCGAGGTGGGGGGGCAGCCGGGTAGGCGGGGGTGGTCTGGTCTCCCATCCAAATACTAACCAGGATCGGCCCTGCTAAACTTCTGAGATCTGAGAAGATCAGGCTAGACAGGGTTTAAGAATTCGAACATTCCCACGATGGCTGTGACTTGTTCTCGCAAGATCAGGGCCTCCCTCCCCCCTTTCTGCTGGCTGCCGGACCCTGTGTGTAATGGGGCTGATGCAGGCTACCCCCCATGTGCCGCTGCCGCGTCCCCACCAAAGAGGAAGAGGGCACGCTGGGCGGCTCTCTCCTGGCTGGGCGAGCTCTCTCACTCCCTCTCTCTCGACCACCTGCAGTACTGTGCTGGCTGCACGCAAGGTGGGTTGCTGGGGTTTAAACAGTGAGTGCGGTGCCCAGTCCAGAGTCCAGGCAAGGAGGAATGAGGCGCTCTCCCTGCGGTTGGTGTGCATTAGAGCTGGGCAGAAAGTGACTAAGCCCCGGTGAAAGGCAGCTGCTGGATCCCATTTCGAAACAGAGCGGGGGGGGGGAGGAGAAGGAGAGAGAGAGAGAGACGCGCTTTCAGGGCTGGGGTTGTTTTTTTTTTTGGGGGGGGGTAAGTTAATTCATTTCCAGGGGGATCCTCCTCTCCAACCCTTGACTCAATCCCCAAGTGGCTCGGAGGGGGTGGAAACCTGTTCTACTGGCCCCCGGCATTTGTTCAAAGTCCAAGGGAAGTCTTTTGCCATCCAGAGCTTTTTTTCTTTTTTTCTGTCAAGTCACGGCTGACTTATGGCAACCTGGAGGAGCTGCAAAGCAAGAGACCTACCGAGATCTGATGAGACAGGGCTAGCCTGGGCTACCCAGAGCTTTACATGCCCCAAAACTTACAGCTGGGTGCAAAGCCCGAACTCCAGGCAATTCATGTAGCCTTTGACAGATGTTTTCCACAAGGGCATCGTCCCAGACCAACACGGAAGTGTCCCCACCTCAGCCCAAATTTGGAAGCAAAGAAGTGTTGCTGGGACAAATGTAGGCAAACCATCCCCCCTTCCCAATCCTGATATTGCAAAGTAAAATGCTACCCTGGGAGAGGAAGCTACAGCCAGAAGCGCCTGACTGGCACAGAAGCTCTCCCTGACAGGAGGAGGAGAGGGAAGTCTGGGAGAAAAGTCTGATACTTGCACTTGTCTAACTTGGTCAGGATCTTTGTGCAGGTGCTTTTTTGGACTTCTATGGTAGGTGGTAAATAATTCGGGGTGAGGGGAAGAGCTGTGAATTATTATTTCATTTGCAGAAAACAACCCTATCTGGCTTTAACTCTGATTTGTTTTTCAAAGGATGCTTGACTTTTCAGGGATGAGATGCTTCAGAAATGGGAAAAAATGCTTTGTGATTTGTGTTTTTCTGTTTGAGAGAGAAAATCAGAGACTGTGTTACTTGTTCTCACAATTAAAAAAAATTAGAAATTTCAAATTTTGTGTTTTCCATTCTTCCTAAAATGCATTTATGTTTGAACATTGGTGGGCGCACGGGGGGGGAGGCGGGGTCCGCACCAGAAGGTAGCCTCGCCTAGTGTGCAAAAAAAACTGGCACCGACCCTGCTCACACCTTCTCCCGCAGAGTGTCTGGGGGAGGTCAGTCATTCTAGATGGCCCCAAGGGTGGATTCATAACCAGCTTAACACTGATGTGTAGAAGGGTACCTTGAGTTCCTCACACGTGAGTACACTAATGCAGTTTGTCATGCTCCCCTCTGCATGTAAGCTGTCACCCCGTTTGGATGTGCATGTGTTTACTTCCTTATTATCCTTTACTGTGTTACACACCTAGTGCCAGAAGGTATATTGAAGCTATCAAACTTTTCCTCCTTTGTTTTTGAAACTATGAAACTTTCCCTTCTGTGTTTCTCAATAAATGTCATAAAGTTGTATGCTAGGGGGGGGGGCTGGCTGGTAGTGTGATGTGTGCTATTTGCTTATTGGAGAGGGTCTGTCTAGAGTGACATAAAAAGTGTGGCTCACTTTATGGATAGTCTTATGCCTAACAGCTGAGTCCTAATACTTTGCTGGATTCTGAGCTCATGCTTTCTGGAGCTGAGTAGTTCTGACAGAATCTGGGTTCATTTGAAGAGGAGAAACTGCATATATATTGACTGTTTAGGTACTGTGCCAATCGGAGGCAAATACTGAAATCCATATCCTTCCAAGTCCATTGATGTTCAGAGTTGTACTGAAAGCCTACTTAGAATTCCATGTGTTTTTACATCTTTTCTGATCTCATATCTATGGTTAGCAGTTTTAATTATGACAAATTACAGTGTTCAAATGACTTTGTTCAAACTTATGCACACTGATTCTCAAAATTGCCCATACATGAGCTATTATTGTTAGTAACTCAGACTCAAAGCTCTTACAAAGAGAGCCAGTTTGGTATAGTGGCTAGGAACATGGACTCTAATCTGGGAGAACTGACGTGGTCGATCGGCTTAGGATCGTGCTGCAAAACTCAGTGGATCCCAGCTTTTTCTCCAGGTAGGCTTGCCAGCTCTGAGTTGGGAAATACCTGGAGATTTTTCGGGTGGAGCCTGAGCAGTGGGTGTTGCCTTCTGACACACTTCTGATGATGTCGGGGGGGGGGGTGGCATATACAAAAAAGTTATGCTAATGAGTTATGCTAATGAGCTCCTGCACCTCTTTTTCTACGAAATGACCCCTGAGTGGGACCTTGGCCTTAAGGTTATTTGACACATGGCATTAAATGGTCCCCTTTGCTCCTGGAAGCTCTAACTGAACCTATGCAGAAGATGAAACCTACAATATTTATCTATAAATGTTTGATGTTCATTATGATATGGAACAAGGAGCTAGATTGCCAGAAGCAATGGGATATGGCCTTGAAGTTTATAACTGTTCTCTATGGGTCTCAAGTTTCAACACATGCAGCAAAAAATGATGTTTAGGATATACTGGACACCACAGCGACTCTTTAACGAAGGACTGAGTAAAATGTCTAACTGTCGGTTTTGTAACTCACATAACACATCCCTTAAACATAAACTTTGGTTTTCTTTTTTATTCTATTTAGTTTCTGGATTTTGACTTTTCCCCTTGCTTTTTAAAGAAAAAAAATTAAACACTCAACCGTCTAAAGTCATATTTCTAGCCTTGTGTGGAGATCTGAGATGGTAAGCATTTACCAGAGTCCTACACATTTGATTCATGTTTTGTCTGAAACCTGTCCCACAGTGTGCTAAAACTGTACTTAAAAGAAGAGATCTATTACAACCTTGTCTTCCCCTTGCTGAAATAAGCAAATCCAAACAGAGCAACAAGCCTGGAAGATTTCCAAAGAGAAAGCTCACATGAAGGGAGTAAGTTAAAATGCAGTCAATAGTACTGGTAACTCAAGCCTACCAAGACTCCAACTATTACTGTACCTACCATAGATGCTCCAGAAACTGTAAGATTAGATGTGAACTATCACCCCAGTTTTCACCTGTAAATCTTTCCGCCAAGCTCATTATAGGTATCCACAAGAGCCAAATTATCTTTCAGCAAGTTAAGTTTAATGGCTTAACCAATGTCTTTTAACCATTTCAAGCCAAGCTAGACTAAGTGACAGTGACAGCCTCACACTAGTAAGCTGAAAGCTATTGCTGAAGTATTCTGTTATTCAACCAAGGCAAAGACAGTGCAGAGAGTCATTCACATTGCATATGTCATGTCATCAACCTGGAAGACTTGCAACTTGATGGCAGCTATTATAGTTAGGAACAAATGAACATCACTGCAGTATGTTCAGGATCCAGCACCCTTCTTATTCTGTACAAAACTGCTACCACAATGCCAGTCCTAGATCCTTTACATAGCTATTCCAGCATACAATCACATAAGGACCAGAGAGACAAACTATGTGTAGCTCTGTCTCAAATTATAAGGTCACTTTTTCCCTGTGCAGCAGAAGTCTCCTGCAGAATTAAAGTTGAAAAATGCATCAAGAATTCATACACATAACAGGCTGTGCGTTTATTAAATGGCCTTTGCCATTCAAGCTGTGACTCAAAAATGGGTACTCATTTAAAGCGCCAGGCCCAGATGGACTGCCAATAGAATTTTCTTATATTCGAAGAACTACAATTGCATTTTAAAGATGTTTGTAATAATACATTGATTGAGAAACGCCAGAATCATGGAAAGAAGCAATATTTTCATTAATTCATAAACAAGAAACAGACAGAAAAGAAATTAAAAACTATAAACCAATTTTATTATTAAATGTGGACGATAATTTTTTTGCTTCAATATTAGCAGAAAGACTTTAAAAAATTCTATCAAAGATAATACACAAGGACCAAAAAGGCAAATTAAGAACAACTTAAGATGCATTCTGCATGTAATAGAGTATTATGAAGCACATCCGGAAAAACCAATGGCGCTAATATTTTTGGACGCGGAAAAGGTCTTTGACAACGTTAACTGGAATTTCATGTTGGAAGCTTTGGAAGAGGCACAGGCTGGCACTAACTTTGTGAAGATGATTCAGGCAATTTATACTAAACAAAAGGCGGTGATAACGATTAATGGGGAACAGACAAAATACATTGAAATCCAAAAAGGGACAAGACAGGGATGCCCTTTATCACCTTTGTTGTTTATATTTGTATTGGAAATACTAAATGACTTAATAAGAGAAAAGGAGATTATGGGCCTGAAACTAAAAGGAGAAGACTATAAACTGTTGGCATTTGCAGATGGCCTATTATTTATATTGGAGAACCCACTGGAATCAATTCTTACTTTGAAACAAGAACTTGGAGACTATGGACTTGTAACTGGTTTGAGAATTAATATCAATAAAACTAAGATAATGACCAAAATATGGAAGAGGAGAGGACAACTCAACTACAAGAAACATCAGGTATCCAACTACAGAAGAAAATAAAAAACAAATGCAGCTCATTACAAGAGAATAATTATAAAGAATTGTTGAGGAAAACAAAATAGGATCTAGAGAAATGGAAAGACTTACAGATATCTTTGATGGGCCGCATCGCAACAGTTAAAATGAATATACTTCCAAAATGGCTATTTTTATTCAAAACAATTCCCATTCTTCAAAACAAAAAAACAATTCCCATTCTTCAAAACCAAAAAAAATTCAAGGAACTGGAGCAAGCGTTATCAAAATTTATTTGGCAAGACAAGAGACCCAGAATAAGACTGAAAGCTCTTCAAGATACTAAAGAAAGGGGGGGGGTTGGCCTACCTAATTGGAACCTTTATTATAAAGCAGCTGCATTGACATGGATTAAAGATTGGGTCACATTGGAAGATAAGAGAACACTGAAACTGGAAGGTCACGACCTTCAATTAGGGTGGCACTGGCATGCATTCTTATGGTATGGAAAAGCAAATGCATTCTTATGGTATGGAAAAGCAAGTGTCCATAAATATTTCAAGCAGCACTGGATACGGGCATCTTTAATATAAGCGCTTTTATATAAAAATCTCGAAATTGACTGTTCCACTAGAAGCCACAACACTCCCAAATGCATACCAGGAAGAATTACCAAGAAGGTATTTGGATATATTGGTGAGGGTATGGAAACTGGAAAAATAATTTAAGTGAGAAGATTTGTTATTTTTCCAACGGAAATATTTAAGAGTAACCTGGTTTTCAATATCATAAGACACATGGCTGTCTGCTCAGTTAAATGTAACAAATCTGTAAGCAAGGGTCTGACCAAAATAATAGCCACTTCAATAAAGAAGTTGTAACCTTTGAAATACTTCATGCATCTTTATACGTATATACGTATATCTTTATTCGTATAAAGAAAATATATACAAAATGTTTTATAGATGGTATGTAACACCTGAAAGGTTAGCTCAAATTGACCCGAAATGTTCTAATAAGTGTTGGAAATGTGAAAATAAGGTTGGCTCATTTTACCACATGTGGTGGCATTGTGAAAGATCTAAGAAATATTGGGTAATGGTACACAAAATCTTGCAAAAGGTACTAGGGACTGTAGTACCATTTACACCAAAGGCTTTGTTGTTGAATATTCTACCTGATAATTCTAACAAAGATGATCGCTATTTGATTGTTTTTTTAACTACGGCTGCAAGAATTCTCTATGCAAAATACTGGAAATTACCGGAGATACCAACAAAACGAGAACTTGTAAACAAAATCTTGGAGGCTGCAGAATTGGATAAATTGACTTTATTGATAAAAGGCGCAACAGATTTGACATTCCAGAATACTTGTCACGGTTCTATAACTGGTATGATAAACATATGTAGGCAAGCTTGCAAGAGACAGACTAAGAGTTTACTAAATGAAATATATACCTGTTAGGATGATAGAAACAGAAAAGTTGCTTACACAGTTCATGAGAAATTGTTATTAAGGTGGAATAGGCATCAGTATAAATATTGGTAAAATTGAAAATAACCTCCATGTATCTGTTTGTACATTAGTATGTATGTATATGTTATGATTGTGTATGTTATGTGAAAAATGTAATAAAACCCTGCCCCTTTGGGGGCAGTTTAAAAATAAAAGAAAAAAAGGGTACTCATTTGAATTAATGCAAGACTATACAACAGGGATTTCTAGCTATTATATACACTGAAAGCTCACAATCAACATTCTAATTATGCCATTATCAAATGAGCTTGATATCAACAACATCTCCACTTACCAAATGAAAGCAGTCTGAATCCTGACAGAGGTATACAAATGTCAGCTGCTTCTTCATTACAGCAAGGAATGAGACTCTCGCTAATCCTACTGAGGCCAACCAAAGAGCACAAGGAGTCACCAGCAAAACAGTCTACTGGCATAATGGCAGCATAATCTTACATGGAAATCCAACCAGTTGCAAGAAAGGGTAGTTACTGCAAGACTTTTGCTATACAGCGAAACATTCCATTCCATTATTTCCATTTACAATTTATTTACTGTTATAATGACTATCACAACTACATCAGGGACCTAAAGTTCACAGACGTTTGAGTACATTTTGAGCAGTAACTCCTTGCAGGGTTTTCTGAAATTAGTGTGTGTGGGGGAAGGGGGGCTGTTTAAGAACAAACTGCCAACAGGATAATATTGCTTAAAAACAAAATCAACTGTTGCTTCCCCCCTCCCATAAAGACTGTAAAGCTTGTCATCATCAACAGATCTGCTACTCAAGTCTCCATAAGCATAAAACAGACCACCCCACAAGGATGGCCAGCTTGCCCTCATGCATTTTTGCATCAGCTCAAGCAACAGGTCTGCAAAATTACCTGCCCAGTAGAACTGTTGCATGTCCTGGACTAGCTCTGAGATGTGCAGAGGAGTTAGTCTCACCCTTTCAAAGCAAGCTATTCCAGCCTAGAATAGCAGTTAAAAATTTGGTGCACTTAATTATCTAGTAGGGTTAGAGCTCCCTCTACAGCCCAAGTTGTACATAAGACATTTAACTATATTTTAAGCATTAGCAAGATGACTCAAGGTGAGTCTGGAAGGACTTTTCATGCAATAAACTGAAAAAATATAAATTCATTGCCACTAGTTTAAGCTACATTTTAATACTTTATAAAGCAAATGTATCAACAGCTGTTAGACAGGATACTGAAAAAACAGAGAGTGCACATTGACAAGATACTTCTGGCTGTCAGATTCATGCCATGCTTATAACAGAGTATATTGATAAGATCCAATACTACACTTGATCTTAGCCAAAATATAACAGAGTATACTGATTTAATGATCTATACCAATTTCACAGTTGAAATGTGTGCAATGCTGTTTAGAACCTAGTTCCTTTGTATTTTCTGAGCAGCCTGGGAATCCTAAATCCTGGGCACTGCAACCCAAATGCCTTGAACTACAGAACTGTGTCTGCCTAGACACACATTTATATCTACATGCACAACTGCTTACATGAAGGTCAGAGCTGTAATCACATGCACATCTATTCAGAATTCTCAATGAATAAAGTGGGTTTTCCATGCACAGGGAATCAGAAGACGAGGAGATTGGATTTATACCCCGCCCTTCACTACCCAAAGGAGTCTCAGAGCGGCTTACAAACTCCCCTCCCTTCCCCTCCCCACAACAGACACCCTGTGAAGTAGGTGGGGCTGAGAGAGCTCTGACAGAAACTGCTCTTTTTCAAGAACAGCTCTGACAGAACTATGGCTTGCCCAAGGTCATCCAGCCAGGTGCAAATGGATGAGTGGGGAATCAAACCCAGTTCTCCCAGATTAGAGTCTGCGCACTTAACCACTACACCAAACTGGCTCTCAAATGTCCCACACCTTCCAGAATCGTGATTGTAGTTACTGGGTGAAGTAGTGTTTCTCCATAAGAATGAAAATAATTGTCCATACAGTTTGGCTGACAGAATGCTAAGTACTCATGATTTAAGAACTCAACATGCTGCAGAACTCAGGTGAACCAAAACAGAAATCAAGTGGCACCATTAAGACTAGCCAGGCTTATTCCAGTATAAACTTATACTAGTCATACATTACTTTTTCAGATATGGACAAGATATGACTTGCAAAAATCTGTGCTAGAATAAACCTAGATAGTCTTAAAATTGCCACTTTATCCCTCTCTTTCTTTGCTACAACAGATTAACACAGCTACTGTTTTGCCAGAATTCAGGTAGAAAATAATCATCCATATTGGCTCTGTGGGTGATCCTGGCACATCCAACACTTGTTATAATTTGCTAGCCAGTTGGAGGGTACAGTAGGAAGCCCATAATGGCACTGTGTCATTTATAACTTTAGGTATTTCTCTCCCTGCCCCTGTTCTGTCTTCTACACAGAAAATCAGCCATTCATCCATTTTTAATCAGATATCCATGATTCAGTTTCAGAGCTAGTTCTTCGATTTAACATGTTTGTTCTTAACATCTGACAATATACAATCTAATTTAAATAGATGCTTAATATAAGACTATAAAACAACCACCATGCTTGTGAATTTCTCAAAATGCTGTACTAGATGGACCTTTGATCTACTCAAGGGTGGCAATTCTTCCATACAAATATGCAGTACATGTATCAGCTCATAGCATTGTCAATTTGTGAATACCCTTCTACATTTATTAACTCTCATTTCCATTAATAACTACACTCTGATACTACAAGTTAATGATGTGAAAAGCATTAAGGCCAGCTTAGAAAATACTACATTCAGAAACCAGAGAAATCCTGGCTAACCACATTAACATTCCAGAATGTTCAGGACAGAAGAAAAGTCTCCAGAAAGCTATCGCTATCGCTCTACGTTGGCAGTCTCTGTGCATGCAGGGGACTGTGCAATACCATACTATCATTATATCAGATGGGTGGAGCTTCCTGCAATCCCATTTACTTCCAGCATCAACTTCCCAACTGTACTAAGGCATTCTACAACTACATCACATCACGAGTGGGGCTTCTGCCAATAGCTCCAACAGATAAGGTTGCTTTAGGCAACACTGCCTCTAGTTACGTGACCATACCATCCTTTATCAGGCTTGGATCCAAAAGCAATTTTTGCCCAAATAGCACTATTTCCTTGCCTCCCCTTCTCACTACAGCTCCCAAATGCCCAGAACCTCCAGAACCAGCAGGCAGAGGAGAGATGGAGATCGGCTGTCACTGAATTTATCACTGAAAACTGTGTCACCTTTGTCCGCAGAAAGCCTCCATGGAATCCCAGTCCTGGTGCTGCCAGTGCTAAACCTATGAATGCAACATTATGGATGCAGGAATGTCTTGGTTTCCCCCTACAATTGTAATTTCTAAATGGCAAGTGGCATTTCCTATTACTCAGACACCTTTTTGCCATGTACAGAGGCAAGGTGATATTTTTTCATTCAAGGGTATAACCAAAAGTTAAAATCTGAGAGACTTTAGTTTGAAACACTCAGACTTGGGATGTATGCATAAAGCAAAATGCAATGCAAAGTTTAATACCACACATTTCTCGCAGATAGTATAAACATCCAGATGTCATAAAGCACTAAAGTCTAGACTATGGTCTTGTCCCTTGCAACCATGATTAACATTCAGAATATGTTGGAACAGCCCACACTGGAGGTGACCACTGGGAGGAGAAATTGCATTAACAAGTAGTCTCCTTTTTATGTATCTTTACTTAATTTACTGAATTGTGATTTTAATTTACATTTATTACATTTTACACTGTAGCTCAACTCAAACACTGTCTCTAGAAGATTTCTGTGCCACTCTTCCAAAAAAAATAAAATATGTATGATCAATGGGGCTTACTCCCCAATACAAATGCACAGTCTCATCCACAACAGACCCAAGTACTAGTATTTCCATAACCAGGAAATGACTTCGATATTGCTGGAACAACTATTTGACAAACACCAGAAGGCAAGTCTACACTGTGGCTTAAAATGCCTCTAAAGTAGTGGGGAATCTGCCTGCTTAGCAAATAATATTTTTTCTTTCAGGCAATATTTTACTGAGACTGAGATAAAGTACTCGCAGCATTTTAAAGCCTGCACAGTATTACTGTACATTTTGCACACTGTTGAATGAAATGTGATGTAAGAATCAAGTATTCAAAGCAACTCCTTATAAAAATGCACTTTAGGTCACAAGCAGTTTTATGCATGAAATTAGCATAAGTATGACACAATACTACCGTTGACCTACCTGGCATTGTACATTAATAGTAGCTAGCCAGGAATTTACTGTCACTCGTCAAAGTAACAAAGAGAAGCAGCAAACACAAGAGTCATCTCCAGGCATCAGTTACAGAAATCACTCTTGCATGAATAAGAACTGGTATCACCTATCTGCCTGGCCTGTAGGGTTTTGGTTGTTATGGGGCTTTTTTTTAAAGGGGGGGTGTCTACAAAAACTGCTTGCTGTCGTCCCGTCCCGTCCCCCGTCCCCCCGGGTAAGAAACAGGATGCTGAAACACACCAGGCCACCAGCGGAGACAGCCAGCTCTATCCAGTCCGACTGATGACAGGGAAGGAAGGATGCGCAATGCTCAAGGCACGGCTGGCCATCGCACCTCTGAATGTCAACTCGCTGACTTTAAAGAGCAGCTGACTTGCTCTGAGTTAGGACCCAACTACCAAGTCTACGGGCAGTTTCACTCCCAGCCCGGCCTACAGCGACAAATTGTAGCCTGGATTGCCTGGCACAGCCTACGAGGCATCCCAGTCGACCCCACGGAAGAGCAAAGAGAGGAACGTGACATTCCCCAGCCAGCATCGTTGCTCCTCGGCGGCCATAGTGGCCACGGCGGCGGGCAGGGACCGAGGAGGAGACACGCAAGGGGGCGACAGCAGGCCCCGCCCGTTCCGTAGGACCCCGCACACAAAGGGGTCGCGCGGGCGGGCGGCGCCGCCGGGAGGGGGCTGGGCGCGGTGATCTCGCTCCGGCGCGCCCCGAGGCCGCCCGGCCGAGTCCCGCTCTCACCTCGTCCTCCCTCTCGCTGCGGAAGCACAAGCACGCCGCTCGCTTCTTGAAGCCCTCCCGGTCGTAGGTGCGCGTCTGGTTCGGCTTGAACTTCATCATAGAGGCAGAGACGCCGCCGACGCCGCCAACTCCAATCCCCGGCGCGCCCGTCAGGGAGGACGGAGACCCAGAGTCCCCCGCCGCCTCCTCTCTTCTCCGGCCTGCCAGGCGACAGTTAGCGCCCCCTCCCTTCAAGCGGGAAGGCGCCTCTCAAGGGAACCCAGCGCCGCTACTCGCGGCGGCGGCGGCGGCGGAGGAGGAGCCCTTGGCGTTGCTGCCTTCCAGGAGCCCACGCCGAGCCATGGAGCCCATCCGTCTGCTCAGCCGGCGCGCCCTCCGTCCGCCGCCTCGCCCTCCACGTCGCGACTGCCTACCCCCACGACGGAGTCGAAACCCGGGCTGACCCTGTCCTCATCCAGCAGTCGCCGCTACTCAGCCCGCCGCCCTCACCCGACTCCACAAGCGCCACCCCCCCCTCCTGCGGCCGCTGTACCCACTATTTAACTGTAACGCGCATTCCTCCGCCCGCCTGCCGCCGCCGCGTCCCGGCCTCCCTAGCAGTCTGCGCAGGCGCCGAGCCCGCCTCAGAGGCGGGGCGACGAGAAAGGAGGAGGCTGGCGGGCGTAGGGAGGGAGGCGGGCAGGGTGGTCGATTCAGAGGGGGGAAGGAGCCGTCAGCGGAAGGGGTGGGGAGGACGCATTCAGGGAGAAAGTGATGTTGCCAAAAGTAATGTGATAGGCTTGAGGAATTGTCAAAAAAGGGCGTCTAAGATAAGAATTACAGTACCTCACACCACTTCGTTAGCACCTGACGCAGTTTCCACTCGGCTGGGAAACAGAAGCCCGCACACCTGCCGTCGGACTGGTCCTTTCCACGGAGTCAAATTCGTTCTTTAAAGTGCTCGCACATCACTAACTGGTTTCCGCACGATGCTTTAGTTTTTGAACTTTTGGCACACAAAGCCCGGCTCTCATTTTTATACTTTTATGCAAAGCCCGGCTCGCTTTTTTTATATTTTTACTCCTTCAAAAGGCCCCAGGGCAGCTTGAGTCTGGGTGTACTTGGAGTTTTAGATTTCCTGCCACTGCTTGTTCGCTCAGCCTCAGTTCTTCAGCGTTTGTGTGACAGGATGTCCCTGATCCCCCACCCTGTCTGAAACACCAGCTCGGTTTCAACATAGCTTATGGTGAAAGGTCAGAACAGGGCTATTTAGCAACTTATATGCACATTTATCATCATTCCTTACAGAACATGCGCAACTCATGAAGATGGGAAAGGAGAAGAACGGTAGACTTTAAAGCTAGAATTATATGAAGCAGTAAGAAGGGATGCTCTGACCTAGATATGAACTATCTCCTGATTTTGGAAGCTAAACAGGGTTCGCCCTGGTTAGTATTTGGGAGACCACTGAGAAGTCCAGGGTTGTGACAAAGAGACAGGCAATGGCAAACCACCTCTGAATGGCTCTTGCTTTGAAAACTCCACAGGGGTTGCCATAAGTCAGCTGTGACTTGATGGCACATTCTACTACCAAAAAGGGTGGTATTTTCCTAACCAGAGCTGAGTGTTGCCAGAAAACACTGGAGAGGAGATGAGAGTGTCTTTTCATTTCAAGGGTAAAAATGTCTACTGCTAGCACTGGCAGATTAGCACTCCTGGGCTGATTAATATAAACACAATTGACTCAGAATGGGTCAAGGATGAGTTCACAGCTACCCTAGCAACTGCAAGTGCTCATACTTTGAATACCTGATATGAATTGTCCATTATTTGGAATGGAAGATGGGTGAAAATGGGAAGCTTGGCATGTCAGAATTCTTTTTTTTAATATTAGAAAACAGATCTGACAGATTACTAAACAGGTATCAATTAATGCCAAAATAATTTACAACAAATTATTATGGGACTGTCTGCATTCCCGTTGTTACAATAAATTTATATTTTATCTTTCTAATAAAAACCTTGCTGTGGACACACTCTATCCTTGAAATGTTCCTTCAGTAATTAAACTTGATTGAGATAAAAAACTATTTAAAATATTTATGTAATTGGTGCATGTGATTGCAGGCTATTGTGAATTTAAAATTGAATTTATTTTCATTAATAAACTGTAGCCTCCCTCACAGCATGGCTAATTGCTTTTTAATCTGAGGGGAGTTTTACCAGCAGTTTTTAATATTGCATGGTAGTCTCTTATCTAAAGAAAAACAGTTATGAATCTAGCAGAGATAGTACAAACTCTATGAACATCTCTATATAGGAGCACTTTGGATCTTGGCCCTGTTTATAAAAGGGTTTTAAAAATCCTGATGATCTTTAAAATCACTCCTGGTGAAAGACCTAAAGTTTCTAGAGAGCTTATAGTTTTGATAGGTAAGTACACCTTTATTCTATGTTTAATTCACATATATATGCACAGTCACATATATGGCATTTTGTTAATCAACTTCTCAATCAAATAACAGTTTTTTTAAAGGATAAAAATGATTTTGAAAATTTACTTTGTATTTTATAATATTAAAGTAGTTTAAGCTGCCATTCTAAAAACATTTTTCCAGAAGGAAACTCCATTGCATAAAGTGGGACATTTCTGAGTAGACCTTGCCATGGTCTGGGTGTAGGTTTTGCCTTCCAGGGGCCTCTCTCCCCCACACACCCTCCTTTCCTCCTGCCCCCTTCAGCCATGGAGTAAGCAAGGGCCTTAACTGATTTCCACCAGTCTTTTTACTGGAGGCGGCCCAGAGTACCTTCCCTTCTTCCAGGCCACCACCTCTTTAGGCAAGACATGTCCTGATGTATGGCCAACCTTGATGCATGAAGAATCCAGGCCGAAAAAAGTTTATTAAACACTACAACAAGTAATAGGGAAAAAGTTATAAAAATGAAGTAGAATTAATACAGGGCAAAACTCACAAAGAAGGATGCTGACCAGAAATCAACAGAGGTCTCTGACATGACTACCTTCCTTAGTCCCTACTTTGTTTCAATACCTGATCCAAGTCGGCCAGACTCACCCCTCCATAGGGCAAAAGATCAGCTCCCTCCCAAAGCAGCTTCACTACAGGTCAGTTTCCAGGGAGAGAACCTGGCCCAGTGGGGCTACTGGGGACTCCACTCTGCCCTCTTCCTTTGTTATGTATTGAAAACTTTGTTAAGCTTGAGTCTGAACCAGGATTGTAAATAGACCAATAAAGTGCTGCACTCAATTTGCCAGCAAATTTGGAAAACGCAACAGTGGCCACAGGATTGGAAAAGGTCAGTATACATTCCACTCCCAAAGAAGGGCAATGCCAAGGAATGTTCAAACTATTGCACGATTGCACTCATATCACACGCTAGCAAGGTCATGCTCAAGATCCTACAAGCTAGGCTTCAACAGTACGTGGATAGAGAACTGCCAGAAGTACAAGCTGGGTTTCGAAGAGGTGGAACTAGAGATCAAATTGACAATATTCGCTGGATTATGGAAAAAGCAAGAGAGTACCAGAAAAACATCTACTTCTGCTTCATTGACTATGCTAAAGCCTTTGACTGTGTGGATCACAACAAACTATGGCAGGTCCTTAAAGAGATGGGAGTACCAGACCACCTCACATGTCTCTTGAGAAACCTGTATAAGGGTCAAGAAGCGACAGAACCGGATATGGAACAACTGATTGGTTTAGCATAGGAAAAGGAGTACGACAAGGATGTATATTGTCACCTTGGTTTTTTAATATATATGCAGAGTACATCATGCAAAATGCTGGCCTGGATGAATCACAAGCGGGAATTAAGATAGCTGGGAAAAAGATCAACAACCTCAGATATGCAGACGATACCACTCTAATGGTAGAAAGTGAAGAGGACCTAAAGAGACTCTTGCTCAGAATAAAAGAGGAGAGCGCAAAAGTGGGCTTGAAGCTCAACATGAAAAAAACTAAGATCATGGCATCCGGCCCCATCACTCCTTGGCAAATAGAAGGGGAAGTAGTGGAAGTAGTGACAGACTTCACGTTCCTGGGATTCCAGATCACCGCAGACTGTGACAGCAGCCATGAAATTAAAAGACACCTGCTCCTTGGGAGGAAAGCGATGGCACACCTAAACAGCATGATAAAAAGTAGAGGCATCACCCTGCCAACAAATGTCCACATGGTCAAAGCAATGGTATTCCCAGTAGTCATATATGGCTGCGAAAGTTGGACTATAAGGAAGGCCAAGCGCCGAAGAATAGATTCTTTTGAACTATGATGCTGGAGAAGACTCTTGAGAGTCCCTTGGACTGCAAGAAGATCAAATCAGTCAGTCCTAAAAGAAATCAACCCTGACTGTTCCCTGGAAGGCCAGGCGGGATCTGATCCATGGGGTCGCGAAGAGTCGGACTTGACTGTGCGACTGAACAACAACAACAACAAATGTTCTGGAGGGAAGCACTGTGATTGGACTTTATCTGTAAATAGTTATTGGTTGTTAGCTGACATGTGGGCGTGGCTACCTAAGCCCAGACTGTTTAAAAGAGAGCCTGTTGCTCTATGTTTTTGTCTCGTTCTGATTTCTTCTGACTTCGTTAAAAAAAGCTGGTTCACTGTTCACTAGCTGTGTTGAGTCTCATACTTAACATCCTTAAAGGCCTCCTGCTTCTTAAAAGCCCCCTTCTTCCCAAAAGCATTTAAAGGATCCCTTTAAATGCTTTTGAGAAGAAGTGGGGGGTAATGTGCACCCTTCTCCCTCCCTTCCTGCAAGATTTAAAGGGGCCTTCAGCTGATTGGCAGGGAGCATGTGGCCTGTCGATCAGCTGGAGGGCCCCTTAAATCTTGCAGGGGGGAGGGAGGGAGGACACGCCACCCCCCCGCTTCTTCTCAAAAGCATTTAAAGGATCCCTTTAAATGCTTTTGGGAAGAAGCAGAGAGGCTGCAGGTGCACAATCCAAGCCACAAATAATGGCAGCCCCACCAGAAAAACATTTACCCCACAAGCCACAAAATTCTGGATACAGGCCTGGAGAGAACACCCTCCCTCTCTGTGTAGGGCCTTATATGCTCTTTGTTATAACTCTGTCCCCTCCATTTCCCCCTAGTCCAGTCACCAGGCTTAGAGGGAACTTGGGAATAGTTGTCTTATTGAAAACTTTTCAGGTGGGTAAGGAAA
The DNA here is from genome assembly GCF_001447785.1 of Gekko japonicus. Lineage (NCBI taxonomy): Eukaryota > Metazoa > Chordata > Lepidosauria > Squamata > Gekkonidae > Gekko > Gekko japonicus. The sequence goes on along the minus strand of NW_015160852.1, from coordinate 609,790 downwards.
CAGATCAACAAAGCAAGAATTATACCAAGGGATAACCTGCTGCAAGATAGTACCAAATGAAACAACAACAGAATATCACTGGTGGTCACATACAATTCTCAGGTCTAACAGGTTCAAAACATCATTAATGACTTACAATCTATGCTGGACAATGATACATCTCTCTCATAAGCAGGGCTATTTTTGGGCTGGAATGCACAGTGTTCCAGTTGCATTCCTGATTGGCCACGCCCCCTGCTCCCAACAGCCCTCCGGTAGTGTAATGTATTCAGCCTGACATGCCCGGACTTGCCCGGGCTGGCCAGGCACAATTCCTTAATAGCTTTGACTCTAAAGACAATGGGTCCGTAGGATCCTAGCCGGCCCAATGAAAGGGCTAGGTCCCCAGCCGGGAGGCCAATAGGTCTCTCGGTTACTGTAAATAGCCTATCGAGAGTAGGGGGTGTGTTTGGGTGAGCTTGGTGGCGGGTTTTCTGAATGAATATAAACCGGCCTGCGAGCCGGTCAGTTGTCTTTGTTCGGAACTAAATAAAGGGATGCTTAGCTGAAATCACTCTCCGCCTGCATACTTTTCACTGGCGACGAAGGTGGGATCCACTACCCCATGAACAGAGACCCGGACGCCAACACGAGCACCGCATCGAGCCCCGACGCCGAGACCTCCGGGAACCGCTCCGCTTCGCATCCCGGCTCTCCGGCTACTGCTCATCGCTCCGCTCCTTCCGCCTGCATACTTTTCACTGGCGACGAAGGTGGGATCCACTACCCCATGAACAGAGACCCGGACGCCAACACGAGCACCGCATCGAGCCCCGACGCCGAGACCTCCGGGAACCGCTCCGCTTCGCATCCCGGCTCTCCGGCTACTGCTCATCGCTCCGCTCCTGGCTCCGCTGTGCACCCTGCTGACCCCGAGAGCAGCAGCGCCCTTCTCAACGCTCCAGCCGCCGCCGCCGTTCCTGAGCCTACCCAACCACGTGGG
>NW_015160852.1:600966-604666 GCF_001447785.1 Gekko japonicus | reverse complement strand
CTTTCTTTCTTTCTTTCTTTCTTTCTTTCTTTCTTTCTTTCTTTCTTTCTTTCTCTCCTTCCTTCCTTCCTTCTCTCCCTCTTTCCTTCTTCTTGCCTTCTCTTTCTTTCCCTCTTTCATTTAATACTTATTACAGAACCAATTTCTATTAGAAAAAGAGAGGGGAAGGATCCCTCCCTGCTTTTTGGTGATGCTATTTAAGCAGAATGGGAATGGGTAAGTGCTGTGTTTTTGTAACACAAAGACTGTTTACAGATTTAGAATTTTTAAGGTAAATTAAGAAGTGTTTATCAAACCATGGGGAGAAATGAGAGCATGCAAGGAGAAGAGGGAGCACATAGCTCTGATGTATGGCACTCATGGCCACCTTGTGGTTTGGCTGCTGCATGTGAACTGGGCTGTCTGAGGTCCAAGGCAGAAGGAATTCAGCAAAGTTTTGTGTGGGTTCATCTTTGTGTTTGGTTTCATAGCATGCTCATCCTCAGAGTGAAAATTTCCAATAACTTCAGATGAATTGCTGCAGATGAGCTACACCAGTTTGGTGTAGTGGTTAAGTGCGCGGACTCCAGTCTGGGAGAACCCGGTTTGATTCTCCACTCCTCCACTTGCACCTGGCTGGATCACCTTGGGCAAGCCATGGTTCTGATAAGAGCTGTCCTTGAAAAAGAGCCGTTTCTGTCAAGAGCTCTCTCAGCCCCACCTAACTCACAGGCAATGTTCCCTCTAAGCTGTGGAGTCCCATGAGCCAAAATTCTACTTTGTGAGCAACTGGAATTAAAGTTGTGAGCGGGCGACTTGGCTACTGCCTAAATTAGTTTGCTCTGGAGCCCTCCTTCCTGAGCTAAGACAAAAATGCGTGAGCCGGAGGCTAAAAAACTGTGAGCTAGCTCACACTAACTCAGCTTAGGGGGAACACTGCTCACAGGGTGTCTGTTGTGGGGAGGGGAAGGGGAAGGAGTTTGTAAGCCGCTCTGAGACACCTTTGGGTAGTGAAGGACGGGGTATAAATCCAATCTCCTCCTCTTCTTAAAGAACTGAAATTTTTAAAAAGAATTATAAATCAAACTAAAAGTAATTTTAAATGAACGTTGTTAAATATAGGTGGGGTAGCCGTGTTGGTCTGAAGCAGCAGAACAAAGTTTGAGTCCAGTGGCACCTTTAAGACCAACAAAGTTTTATTCAAAGTGTAAGCTTTCCTGTGCAAAGCACACTTCTTTAAACAAATGGAATAAAATCTCAAGGGTTACTTGCTGGAAAAAAGAGGGTGGGGGCAGCTGTTGGGGGGGCACTCAGAGCCAAGATACATATGCAGAGCTGAAATTGGATCAGGTGGCTGGTAAAATCAATGGATAGCAACAAATTAGCATGTAAATGCAAGTGTTAACAAAGAGATGTGAGAATAAAGCTAGAGTCCAGCAGTACGCCTAAGACAAACCAGATCTATCCGCTGTACATGGGTACTTTACTCAAGCTTTATTTTAGATGCTAATTGCAAGCATGAGGATGATAGTGTCTAAGTAGCTTTTTTCTCCTGCCCATCCAATATTATGGAAACTGACACCCTTCCTCCTGGATGTAGCTTGTCGTGCATTTTCTACAATGAACTATTCAAGAATCTACGTTATAGCATTGTGAATCTTTTCTTTCTTTCTTTCTTTCTTTCTTTCTTTCTTTCTTTCTTTCTTTCTTTCTTTCTTTCTTTCTTTCTTTCTTTCTGGTGGACCTCCTGATGGCACCTGGTATTTCTGGCCACTGTGTGACACACAGTGTTGGACTGGATGGGCCTTTGGCCTGATCCAACATTGGTGTCTCTTATGTTCTTATGTCAGCAATGCCCTTTCATTCTCTCCATTGGACAAGCAGGTCAGTCCCTACACAAAAGAATAAATAGACATAATTTGGACAATAAAAACCACAGCAATCAGAAACCAGTGGGAGAACATTTAAATCTTCCAAGATATTTCATTGTTGACATATGAGTGATAGTCGTCAAACAGAGAAACTTCAAGGGGAGATTATAATACAAGACTGCTGAACTCGAGTTCATTCACAAATTCAGAACAATGGACCCAGGGCTGAATAGGGACATAAAATTCTTATCTCACTACAGATGCCAATTTTCTGTCCCCAAGCATTTCTCCTCTGCTCTGACCAAGCTGATTGCAATGTGCAGTGTATCTTTGCATCCTGTGTCTCTTCTTCGCAATAGCCCTCCTGCCTTCTGACTGGGATTCCAACTTGTATCTGATAAAGGAAGTATTGACTCTCCAAAGCTTATACCTTGAAAATCTTGTTTGTCTCTAAAATACTACTGGAGTTTAATAATAATAATAATAATAATAATAATAATAATAATAATAATTGTTACCACCACCACCATCATCATTATTTTGAATTGCCCATTCTGGACTGCCTGGCTACCTTGTGAGCAGGGGAAGAAGAGGGGTGACTGATCTGGAGAGCAGAACTGCATGAGCTCCTGCAGGACCCTGATGGTATTTGGCGGAGAGTTCCACCAGGTCAGGGCCAGCATAGAGTGAATTGCAGTAGTCAAGCCTGGAGGTGACCATTGTGTGGATTACTGTTGCTTGGTCAGGGCGTGACAAGAAGGGGGCCAGCTGCTGAGCTTGGCGCACATGAAAAAACACCAACTTAGCAATATGCATGACTTGGGTGTCCATAGTCAAGGACACCCAAGATCATGCCCAAACTCTTGATGGACTGGGCCGTCAGAATTCATTTGACATTTCAGCTATTTCAAATCTGGGACCTTCCATATGGGTTTCTGTGGGCTCTGCTTCTTTCCTTTCTTCAGATTTGAGGAGTTAGAGTGTAATGATAAAGAGCAAGCTATTTATTTATTGGTAGGGTTGGTAGCAGGGCTGCAGTAGCTCAGTGGTTAAGACATTGAACTGCAGACCGGAAGGTCAGTAGTTCAGCAGTTCAAGACCTGAGTGCCACATGACGGAGTGAGCTCCCGTCTCTAGTCCCAGCTCCTGCCAACCCAGAAGTTCAAAACAAAGAAATTGCAAGTAGATGAATAGGTACTGCTTCAGTGGGAAGGTAACAGTGTTTCGTGCACCTCAGCATCTAGTCATGCCGGCCACATGACCACGGAAACATCTTCAGACAGCGCTGGCTCTTCAGCTTGGAAACGGAGATGAGCACCGCACCCTAGAGTTGGATTCGACTGGAATTCGAACAAGGGAAACCTTTACCTTTAGGGTTGGTAGACCCCCTTGATGGAGGTAGAGGTCCCCTGCTGCCAGGTCCCTTCCCCCTTTTCTGATTAGCTGGCCAGTGAGAAGACTTACCAGGAGAGAGAATGAGCCCTAGGCTATATCGCCGAAAACATGGTGATGTAATTTTTAGCAGAGTTTTTGCCCAAATACCAGAAATGACATAGTCACATTGCCAGCAATGTTGCCTGGGCCTCCCTCCTGCTCCTGCTCCCCTGCTGGTTGCCAGGAAGGACCTGGCAACCCTATTCCTTGGGAATTGATATAGCACAAATATTGTGGCAATTTATGGAGTCACATAAGCAAAACAGAGTGGCCACAGCCACAGTGTGCTTACAATCTCAGGCTTTGAATCTATGGATCGTTTTTGCTGACCTAAGGGATTTCCTTCAATCGAGTAGATTTTCTTTGCCCTACCTCTTCTGCAGCACCCTCAAATCTAATCTGCCCCAGGTACTGCT
>NW_015160852.1:593568-600906 GCF_001447785.1 Gekko japonicus | reverse complement strand
AGCAGCAGTAGGTGGGAATCAATGAAAGTTTCCTCATGCCAGAAAATTTCTGCAGGATCCAATCATACATTTTTAATGTGGGTGAGCCACTAAGAGAGCAATCCTAAGGAGGTCTACTCTGAATTCTACTACAACCTATTCAACAGGGCTTAATCCCAGGAAAGTGTCCTTAGGATTGTGCTGTGAAGGACAGAAAAGGAGGAAAAGAAGAAAGATGCAATATGGGAAAATGTCACACACACCAGCATGAATTTAGACTGTAATGAGAAGGTGGGGATTGAGCCAAAGGTTTTATGACAGAGTTTTGAAGGAAGATCGGCTAGCCCTTATAGATAGCAATGTCTTGACCCTGTGGCTAAGAAGTGCCAAGTGGAGCTGCATTTGTTTCTTGGGTTACCTGACCAGAAGCTAAATGAACTGGTGCTACATGAGTATTACATAGTCAGCTTCCAATTTATTTAACAGATGTTCTGCCCTGATTGTATAGGACATACAGTTCTGGAGGCTGCCAGCCGTGAGTCCCAGTTTGTAACCTCTGGTGCCTTACAGAAGATTCCATGGATTACTGCTATGATGTTGTAACACCCAGTCATCTTTAGGCACAGTGCTAATTTACTGATGTATGTTCCCAAACTATGGCTCTCTGCCCATAGAAACTAGATCCCATGCTGCTTCTCTGGCATGCAAGTTTTATTACTTCTCCCACTGTGATCTTCTGAACATTATAATCAAGGAACTAGCAGAAAAGAAAATACTTCTTTTGTGTAAAAAATTGTGCATATATCTATGTGTCAACAGATATACACTGATGTACAGTAAGTTTTCTGTGACCTCTAACTTTGCTCTCAGATGTTTGCATTCAAGAAAGAGGCCTGTGGGGGCACCTGAAGGAAATCTCATTCCTCTCCTGAGCACCCAGTTCCCCACCTCTTACTTAATCTCTGTCCATCCTCCTTCCCTTTCTCTATGGCTTTACTTCCTCACCTCCTTTTTACCCCTTATTCACTTGCTCTTTTCTTCCATTTACCTGGTCACTCATCTCTTAATTCTTCTTCCTGACCATCTCTATGACCAACTGCCTGCTCTACCCCTCCCCCATTAGCTCACCCCAAATGTTTGCTTTTTTCTTTCTCCTTCTCTCACTGGCACCCCCCTTCCATTACTGACTGATGATCTCTCACCCCACCCAATCTCTCCATGCTTCTGCTTATTCCATAAATGCCTCCCCCTCCTATTTGTAGCCCTAGTTCTTGGGGGCCAAAATGCCACCTGAAGGTCTGTTCTTTTTTTTTCTTTTCTTTTTTTGCAACATCTGCACATGTTACTGTTTTTGGGCACCCCCCCCCCCAATTTAAAACCTTTCCCATATTCCCGCAAACAGGATTTCCACAGGTTTGCATAAAACTATACCCTAGCTGCTAGCCTTCAGGTAGAGCCTGGAGATCTCCCAGAATTACAATTGATTTCCAGACTAGAGAGATCAGTTCCCCTGGAGAAAATGGCTGTTTTGGAGCATAGACTCTATGGCATTATACCTCACTGATGACCCTCCCTTTCCCAAGCCCTGCCCTCTCTAGGCTCCACCCCCAACCCTCCAGGAATTTCCCAACCCAGAGTTGGCAACCCTAACCTTAGACCTTGTGGCCTTTGTGTGGAATTATAGAGCCACATGGGTGGAGCTATACTTGGCTACTACATATATAGATATGGTTCTTGAAACATCCTGTTTCTAAATTTCTCTGAGGCTGCGTTCAGACGGGCAGCTAATCCCGCCATTGGCCCAGCTCTAATTTGATCCTGATCTTTTTAATCCAGTGTTATACAACCAGACAGCTCCCCCGTGAATCCCCTTACTGTGCGCGGACTCCGCGGTGGATTGTCTAGATGGCGTCCACCTGAAGGAGTTGCACGGTTAGTTTTTTTTAAAAATACTGTTTACGCATGTCCATCTGCACCTCAACATGTACTTGTTTTTATGTGCATGCATGGAATTGAATGGTTAAAGCATCATCAGTGGTACCGCCTTCTAGGTACCATTTCATTTAACGCAGTTCTTAAATTTCATGGGCCATTCAGAAACATGAAATTGTCTGAAATGTTTGAGCAGAGCTCTGTGGCTGTCGCATGTTTACGTGTTTATGCGCATATTGCTAGGAATTTTTTAAATGGCAGCCGTTCGGGATGGTCTGACCATCCTGATGGGAGGATCGCGCACTGGAATGATCAGACAGGGGAAAATCCACCATTGGCCCGTCAGCAAGCATTAGCCCCAGACTTTCACTGGTATCGTTAAAGTACGTCTCCTTGGCGGGGCTGAATGGGCTGATCATGGAAGTGGCACCTTTCCCAGATGTTGCTGTCTGATCGTTCCCTTTAAATCCGCACGGCACTTGTGCCTGGGTCGGATCTTAAAGACCCGTTTGATCAGGACCTGAGTGAATATACTTAATTAACATAATGGGAAAATGCCATGTAATTTAAAATCAAGTAAAATGTAATTTAGAACAAAACCGACAAAATAAGGTTTATTTTCATCTTTAAGAATTAAAAATCACAGATCCACAATATTTATACACTAGCATGAACAATCCTTCAAAAATCATATTTGCATTACATTGCAGAGAATTAAATGACAACCAATCAAAACTGTGATGGTCACGGTGGGCAAAGACTTAAGTTCAAAAACATGGGCCTGCAATGGGAAATGCCTGCCTCTGGCTCCTGCAAATAGTAATGTTAAGAGTGTCAGAAAGAGCACTCCAGTTGACCTTAGTTCCCATAAAGTTTCACAGCAAGAAGGGGAGAGTAGGAGAGGCCCTGAAACCTTGCATTACAATCAGAAGTGAAATGAAAGCTCTTTACTTTCAAAATGAGAACAGTACTTAATATTCAGTACCATATCTGCTGTTTAAGAATTCATCAAGTGAGAGATCATCAGAGTAGTTTTCACAGTAACACAATGACATGGTTATTGCATTCTTATTGACTACCCTATAGTCTTGCCTAGGTAGTTAATTAAGCGTTACTGCTTACTGTGATGTACTCTTCAGCAGCTTCCTTTGCATTACGTAGGACTGCTCCAGTTTGTGAAATTCCTGGAGATTTGGGGATGGAGCCTGGGGAGGGTGGAGTTTGGGGAGGGGACGGAGCTCAGCAGGGATGAGATGCCATAGAGTCCACCCTCCAGGGGAAGTGATCTCTGTCATCTGGAGATCAGCTATAATTCCAGGAATCTCCGGGCCACACTTGGAGGCCAGCAACCCTAGTGTTAAAAGAAAAATTATCCTACTGTGGCTGGCTGTGTCACCCTGTCAGTAAGATATATTTTGGCTATTTGCTCATCCCAGGAACCTGAGGGAAGGGATAGGATAGACCTTTGAAAATGGCACCTGATACGCTTTAAAATTCAAAAATAACAAAATACTTTATTTAACATTGAGGGGAAGGGTCAGGTGAAATAAGGGGTTGAAATGACTGAGGTAAAATGTGTACAAGGACAGACTTTTGCACTTTATATCAGGCTAATGAGAGGTTCTTATTCACAGTTACTTAGATCTTTATATTGAGAAGCTTTTGTTCCAGTGTTTCCCCAAACACTCTAGTAGACATTATTTGAATCATCACTGACTCTTTTGGTGCCCAGAAGGCTGGCACCAAAAGCTGAGTTAGTGTTAGTTAGCTCACAGTTCTTTAGCTTCTGGCTCATGCATTTTTGTCTTAGCTCAGGAAGGATGGCTCCAGAGCAACCTAATTTATGCAGTAGCCAAATTGCTCACTCACAACTTTAATGCCAGTAGCTCACAAAGTAGAATCTTTGCTCACAAGACCTCACAGCCTAGAAGGAGCTTAGGCTGGTACCATCTTCCCGGTACCCAAACCCCTTTTCTTGGAACACAAGTACTCTTCTTTACTTGTTCACTGACTTTTAAAGTCTCTACAGGCAGTTTCTAATCACACCAGACCAGGGAATTCTGTACTCCTTAGAGATATCTCTCCCTGTTTGACTGGGTAGAGAATCTTCTTCTTTTGCTATGTTTTATCCCCTTTCCTTTGGCTCTAATGGGAGTCTTCTCTACTACCCAAACTTCCTTGCCAAATTTCCTCCCAGTTCTGTCTGTGTTCAAACTACTCTCAACTAATGTTGAATTCAGATTGTGTTCCGTTGTGACTGAAATCTGACTCTGTCAGTAGTAAACCCTTTTTCTGTCAGAGCTATTCCCAGACAGTCTCAGTACGTGTCTCTTCTCAGTGAAGGCAAGAATCTGACTGACTCACCTCAGCATCCAGCCCTCTCAAGACTTTTTTTTTGTTGCTCAGCTGATGCTAACCAGATTGCTAAAAGAAGCCTGTAATTTGAGGCTCTCTGGCTCTGTGAAGAATTAATCCTTCACAGTCCTTTAGTTATTGGTACAGCACTTCTGAGCTTCTTAAAAAGTGCAGTCCGTCACACCCTCCAACCTGAAACAACTACTCACCAACAATTACAGTCTACCCAGGTAGAGTCCAGCAATGCTTCCTTCTAATATGTGAGTCTTGTGAGCAAAAATTTTACTTTGTGAGCTACTGGCATTAAAGTTGTGAGCGAGTGATTTGGCTACTACCTAAATTAGTTTGCTTTGGTGCCATCCTTTCTGAGCTAAGACAAAAATGAGTGAACCGAAGGCTAAAAAACTGTGAGCTAGCTCACACTAACTCAGCTTAGAGGGAACATTGGAGTCCAGTGGCACTTTTAGGGCCAACAAAGGTTTATTCAAGGTATGAGCTTTTGTGTGCATGCACATTTTTTCAAATATATTGGAACTGAAGGTAGAGTTCAAACTTATAGACAGAGGCTGAACAGCAAAGTAACATGTAACATGATGAAAATGTTTTAAGATATGCAAAGACAAAACTAAATAATAAGCTAAGGTTATAAGGTCAACAGTTGTTTTGATTTAATTAGGGGGGAAAGGACGGTAAAACAATAAATATGTCAGAATAGGGGATAAATGTGTAAAGGTATTTTTCTTATTGTGGGAAGTAAACTGAGACCCCATTCATCTCCTCTCAGGCATGGAGGTAACTTAACAGCATTTTTCCCTTTCTTTTTTGAAGTGGGTACGGTATTATTTCAGCAAAACATCCTAATATTCCTTGAATTACATTAAGTATCCTAATATCCTATTCTGAAAAAGAAATACACTAAAATACAGAGGATGTATAATCCTTCTTTTTGGGAATACATATGTGAAGACTGAATGAGTTAGCATATGTAATGAGATAAGCAACCAATATCCCTGTTGGGTCCTGGGGAGTCCAAGTGTTGTAATAACTTGTAATTCAGCAATTCCCTTTCCATTCTCTTCCTGAAGTTCCTTTGTAATAAAACAGCTACTTTGAGGTCATTCATTGAATGTCCTGGAAAGCTGAAGTGTTCTCCTACAGGCTTCTCAGTCTTGTGATTCCTGATGTCAGATTTGTGTCCATTTATCTTCTGGCGTAGGGTTTGTCCTGTTTGTCCTATGCAGAGAACCAAAGGGCATTGTTGGCATTTAATGGCATATACAATGTTAGAAGATGAGCAAGTGAATGAGCCTCTAATGGTGTAGTTGATGCTGTTAGGTCCAGTGATTGTGTCGTCTGGGTGTATGTGGCAGCAAAGTTGTCATCTGGGTTTATTTTTGCAAGCTCTGGTCCCAGTGTCCATGTTCAAATTAAATGTTGCATTATTGTGGGCAAGGAGTTGTATGAGATGGGGCTGTCTCTGTGCAAGAAAAGGTTTGCCCCCCGATACCTGTGTACTGTGTACCCAGTGTAAGTACAAATGGCAGGGCCTATCGCTTGGACTTCAAGGAGATCAAATCAGTCAATCCTAAAAGAAATCAACCCTGACTGTTCCCTGGAAGGCCAGATGCTGAAGCTCAAATACTTTGGCCACCAAATGAGAAGGGAGCACTCACTGGAGAAGACCCTGATGCTGGGAAAGATTGAAGGTAACAGAAGAAGGGGACGGCAAAGGATGAGATGGTTAGACAGTGTTACCAATGCAACAAACATGAAATTAAGCACACTCTGGAGGATGATGGAAGACAGGAGGGCCTGGCGTGATGTGGTCCCTGGGGTTGCGGAGAGTTGGACTTGACTGTGCGACTGAACAACAACAACAACATCCCTTGAAAGAAATTCTGGTGCCAACCCTTTTCTCATCACCATTACAGTAACCATTAACATAATGCCTACCATAAATTTGTGCATCCTCTAACTTTTAGATTTCTGATTGGTTCTACAACTCTAATCCTATTGTATTGTTTATTGAATGTCCTATCAATATGTCAATTATATTGACTCAATCTGTGTAATCCACCTTGAGTCCAAGTAAGAAAGGTGGACTATAAATAATCCCTGATAGAATGTATAGATTATAGCTGTATGTTCCAGATGAATGGAACTCTTACTAATATCATCTCTCCTTATATATAATTGAGTAAGAACATTCTATATGAACATTCTAAATTTGGCCCCTTTAGTGTATGGACGCTTGAACTGTCAGTCAGAAGACGCTGGCTGGGTTGACTGGCTGCTTTGTGCAGTCCCGCCCAGCGTTTCAAGGTCTTTTGCATAGAACTGTCAGTCAGAAGATGCTGGCTGGGTTGACTGGCTGCTTTGTGCAGTTCCGCCCAGCATATCAAGGTCTTTTGCATATGGAAGCTGATTGGACTTCACTGCATTCCACACCTCAAACTCACCCCCCTCCCCGCAAGGCAGTTGGAATGTCAGTTGCATATGGAACCTTCAAGGTCTTTTGCATATGGAAGCTGATTGGACTTCACTGCATTCCACACCTCAAACTCACCCCCCTCCCCGCAAGGCAGTTGGAATGTCAGTTGCATATGGAACCTTCAAGGTCTTTTGCATATGGAAGCTGATTGGGGGGGGGAAGTAAACTTGAAGACAGACAGGCAGATAAAGGTTAGGCTGATGGTTGCCTGGAAAGAATAGGGTTGTCAACTCCAGGTTGGAAAATTCCAGGATATTTTAGGAATGAAGCCTGCTGAGGGTGGGGTCTGAGGAGGAGGAGGAGGAGGAGGAAGAGGAAGAGGAGGACCTCAGACAGATACAATGCCATACTCCGCACCCTCCAAACAAGCTGTTGCCAGTCTCCAGGTGACAGCTGGAGAGCTCTTAAAGCTCTGGTGCTAATTCAAAGTGCTGCAATTTATCGACAGAGTAGTGTTTTGGCAAATCTTTAGGAATTGTTTGGTGCATTTACGATGAGGCACCCACCCAGAGCCTCTGGCATTTTCTCACTCTGCTGGCATCAAAACCAATTTCAGGCAAAATAAGAGGCTACTGAGAGGG